>NW_023659721.1:0-20737 GCF_015228065.2 Penaeus monodon
CCCCCCCCCCCTAGGATCGAGCCCCGGTCAGGGGGGGTTGTTATTTTCGATATCAATGGGGCCCTTGCTTTTTCCATCTTTCAAAAAATATACCTCAGGACATCTGACTTAGGTTTTGAATTGCAAAATCAATTTCCACCGAGTGCCCCGGGATGGCGAAAAACTTCGCTTCATTACTCAAGTATGATAGACGGAAATGTCTATGGACTGGAAAGATCCAGTTGCCCCACTCCTTTTAGTGGGTCGTGTGGCGGTTGGTTTGCACGGGCCCCCGTTTTATACCCGGGAGTGACTAGGTTCGAGCCCGGGTCAGGGAGGGTTGTTATTTTCGTATCAAGGGGGCATTGCTTTTCCTTTCATAAAATACCTCAGGACATCTCTTAAATTTGAATTGCTAAATAAATTTCCACCGGTGCCCCGGGGAGGGGCGAAAAAACTTCGCGGGTCTTCCAGATGAGTAACAGGTATGCCCTATGGGGCTATTAAGATCCTAGTTGCCACTCCTTTTTAGGGGGTCGTGGCAGGGGTTGGTTTAGTACTGGCCTCCGTTTCATACCCGGAGTGCCTAGGTTCGAGTCCTGGTCGGGGGGGGGGTTTGTTATTTATCGATATCAATGCGCATTCATTATTCCATCTTTCAATATTTTAATAAATTATATGTATATATTATATATATATAGTATATGTATATTAAAATATATATATATACGAATTATATTTATATATTATATAAACATTATTATCTACTATCTATCTCCTCTCTCTCCCCTCTCTCTTCTCTCTCTCTCTCTCTCTCTATATATATATATATAATATATATATAAAATTTTTATATATATAATAATATATATATATAATAAAAAGACATTAGAAAACGCCATTGCCTGCTCTATGTATTTAACATATAAGTCTTACTTCACTGTTTCGAAGCCTGTACCTCCCTGTGTTTACATTGAAATATTCATAATGAAGTTCAATGCATTTTTTTTGTGGTGTCTATTTCTTTTGACTAAGGGTTTTTGTCTAAAACAAGATTTAAGTTTTTTTGTGAAACCACTAAAAAAAACAAATCAAATAAAACGTTTTCTATTGGATCAGCTCCTCACCACGACGGGCACCTCCTCTCTGTGGATAAAAAAAGGGGTTTTTGGGGGCGACCTAGGGCCGTTCGAAGATTAACCTCCTCCGGGGAGCGAGGGTGACGCCGTCTTCATTTTCGACGGGGAAAAGAATGGCTATTAAGGGACCGGGGGGTATAACAGGGGGTCCACAAAATCTGCCCGTTCAGAAAATGTATATTACACCTGCTGTATCTCTTATCATATATTCTTTTATATTATATATTGTATATATATATATATATATTTACACGCACACACATATGTTTTTGTGTATGGGGGGGTTTTGGTATTTTTGTGTATGTGTTGTATTTAATATATATATACATTACATATAATTTATATATATATTATATAATAGATTATATTATTATTTTTATTATTATAAATTAAAATTTTGCATATTTATTTGTAGGGGTTGTCCTAACCTAACCTAAACAAACCTAACCAAACCTAGGGAACCCTAACCAAACGTACCTAATAATATATGCAAAAATATATGTAATTTCACATGTGTGTGTGTAAGGGTGTATGTGTGTGAAGTTGTACCTATTTTTTGTAAATTTTTTATTTGCTACCAGGGGGTCTTTGTCTCTGTCGAAACAGGGTGTTAACATAAAAAGGATGACCGGGGCATGTGTTAACATGAAGGGACCTGGGCAAACATAGGCAGCTGGCTGAAGCGGAGGAGCGGGGGAACAAGCCAGGGCCCGGGGTTTGGGGTGCTGCCCCTGTGGGACCTCTGGTGCCCTTGTGACCCATATAAACTTTGTGTTCCCTGTTTAACTGTATCGTGCAGTGTGACATGCTGGTTTTCCCCTGTTTGGCCTATAAAAAAGTGTACAGTAAAAACCTTTTAAAAAAGGGAAAAGACGTCATTTTGCGTTATTTCGTGCCCCCCCTCGCCCTTGGCGTTTCCCTGGGGTTTTTTTCGGGGCGCTGTGGTGCTCGGTGCCTCTTGGGCTGTTCAGTGTTCACGACCCTGTGGATGCCCCGTCTGCCTACCCTCCTTTGTTGGTGGCAGAGAACGGGGTGGTGGGGCGAAAAAAAATGGGTCGGAGTGGATTTGTGATATTTGATCATGAGCGCGCCGATTTATCATGTCGTCCAAAGATGGGGGCACCTGAGAGGGGGGCAGACTGAGCGGGCACGAGTGGGGTAACCCGACCCAAGGGACCGATCATCCCATGCTGGCCGGGTATGGGGGAGGAAAGGGCAAAAAGGGGCAAAGGGCAGGCACAGAGGGAAGCGAGCAGGCGAGATGCGGCAAGGAAGGCGGGGAACAGTTTCCACTTTTGAGGTGCTACGAGCATCTGCATCGTGAAGATGGAAACTCAGCAGTACACCGAAAAGGCCCTGCAACAGCGTGAAGAGTGAACTGTTTTAGGAGGTGCAGACTCTAAAGGGCGGGTTTTCAGGGCCTAGGGAGGAGTGAAGGGGAAAGGGGGCGTCACGAGGTATAACGCTGCAAGCGAAAAAGGCGACGAGGTTCTGGCAACAGTGCTAGAGTGTCGTTTTACGGGGGTCTCCTGGGTCCGGGGCGGGAAAACCCCCAGGCCTGCAGCGTCGTGTCGCGCCAGGGGTCCTGCAGAAGGCTGGGGCCCATGGGAACCGTCCCTTGGGTATAGGGCGGAAAACTCGCCCTAAACCCCGCCTCTTGCCTCCCTCCCCCCCTTCCCCCCCCCCGGGCGTGTTAGTTCACGGCACGCGTTTTTCCCCCCCTGCAGCCCCTGGGCCCCAGACATTCTGTGAAGGAACCGCTGGTACGGGGGAAGGGGCCGGGGAGGCTTGTCCCCCAATTTGAATCTGGCTCTGCCAGGGCGGAGCCAGGAAAAAAGGGCCCTGCCTGTAACAGCGCTAAGGGGCCACGGGTGGAAGTTTTGGGGGCATCTGCCGCCATCCCAACGCCTCTTACACCAGCGTGGCAGAGGCTTTGAAACCCTTTTTCGGGCACCCCCACCGGGCCCGAGGTATATGGGGCCCACTTGAAAAATGGACTCGTGAGCTTGGCGAGCATGTCCCAGCTGGCCGGGGATGTGGAGGCGCGGGTAAGGGGTCGTACCCTGGGGCTGCGGAAGAGATGATTGTGTCCTGGCCCGCATTTCTTTGTTGACGCTTTGCGGACCGCACTGAAAATCTACGTAAAGCAGGCACACCCTGAGGACCTGCAGGTGGCGTTTGGCGAGGGCCTTTGGGAGTTCGAGGCCTTCCTGAAGGCCCCCCGTGGCCTGGGGCCAGCTGCTCAGCCCCGCCGTGACCCCCGGGGGGCCGGGAAGGCAAAAGTGGAAAAGGTACATTGGGAAGGGGCCCCAAAACTTTCCAAGGCTTGTGTTGGGGCTGCGGAGAGGTGGGGCCAGACGTAGCAGGTCAAGGGAGCAGAGAACACGTCCTCTCAACCCGGCGGATTTCTTTTCCCCAAGTGCTGAAAGGTGTGGCAGGTATGCCCCAATCCGGTGAGTCCTAAGTAAGGAAGGGGTACAGGGGGAAAAACTTGGAAAGGGGGCCAAAACCCGCCGCCCTCGGTTCCCGGGCCCCGATTTAAGCTCCGTCAAAACCACTTTATCGGTGGAGGCTAAATAGATGGGAAGCACGCCTGCAGTAAAATGGGTGAGAAGACCCTATGCGCCTATATGTTGCCACTATGCAACTTCCGGACGCCCCACGAACGTGTGGTGTCTGGGGCTTGTGTGCGCTAAAGGGGGCCGTGGGCTCGTATTGGCGTGGGCACACGGTGCGGGGCTGCCGGTGTAGTGGACGACTGGCGAGCACTGCTTGCTGGCCTTGCTCCTGACCAGAGTAAGGCGTGTGTCGACCTTGGAGGGAACTGGTGAGGGTGCAGGGTAAAGGGGTCCCTTGTTTCCCAGGGTTTGGGGTGGCAGAGGTGTTAGGGCTTATGACTGCACCTTCCCCCCAGGACAGGTCTAGAATCCGGTGTCGACTGTCGAGTGATCGTGGAGTAGGGGCCCGGGGACCCCAAACCAAAAACTTGCGCTGGCTGTGGTGTCTTTTGGGCGAGCCTTGTTGGACCAGGGGGGGGTTAGTTACGTGTTGGTACCAAACTTCCCATAAGGCCCAGAAGGTGCACTGGTGAAAAGCGGGGCACTTGTGAGGAATGGAGCATCCAAAGAGTCGTCGGGGACGAGGAGTTGGTTGGTGTGGGGCCGTTGCCCGCTTCCTCGAGGATTTGGGCCCCGGAGCGCCGAAAACCTGAGGGAAAGCACAGACAGAGAAGATGCTCACCCCCTGTCTCGTATGCAGATTGTTTAGCAGGGGTGACTTGGCCCGGGGCCGCACGGTTTGGGAAAAGCAGCTTAAAACCCCGGGAAGATTTTGGCCCACAAGACCCCCCCCCGAGTATTCACCAAACCAAAACGAGAAAGATGCGCGACGTCATGAGCTAGCGGCACGGGGGGTGATTGAACGGTCAGACAGTCCAGGTCATCAGCGGTATCCGGGTGAAGAAAAAGGACGGCACACAACGCTTCTGTGTGGCTCCCGGGCGCTAAATACTACTATCAAACTCAAAACCCCTTGCCGAAATGATGACACACTCGTGCTTTGGGGGGAGCCAGGGGGTTCTCCACACTCAACTGAAACGGGTTTCACCAGGTGGGGATGGCAGAAGAGGGCAAACCAAAGCGCCTTTTCCTTCGGGAAGGCCTGTGGGAATTCAAGTCATGACCTATGGTCTCTGCAAACCCCCGGGTTTTTTCGAGCGTCTGATGGAGGGTTTGGATGGCCTGGTGAAACGGGGCTTGTCTACTTGATACGTCATCGTCTTTGGGAGCACCCTTTTAGGGGGAGCTGGAGCGGCTGGGGGAATACAAGCCCGGTTTTAGGAGGGCCAAACCCCAAACTCACCCCAAAAAGCTCGTGTTCCGCCGAGGGGCCATTTCTGGGGCATGTAGTCAGTCAAAACGGTGTGCGCACCGACCCACAGAAAGGTGCGGTGGGGGAGAAAGGGGCCCGTTCCCACCAATTGGGAGAAATCAGGGGCCCTGGGCCGTGCCCTCTACCGCCGTTTGTACAGGACTTTGCCAGGGAGCGCTCCCTCCACCGCTTTCACAAAAGGGGGTGCTTCCGTGGGGCGAGGCGTGTCAGTTTGCATTTGACAACTGGAAGGGCCCCGGTGGGAAACCCGGGGGTTGCCCCACCGACCCAACTCCCTTTCCTGTTGGAAATGACGCTAGTGCGGAAAGGGATTGGGGCAGTTTTGTCAAGATAAAGGACGGAAGGAGTATTCGTGGCCTACTACAGTGCCAAATTCAGCAGGCCTGGCGCAACTATGTGTGACAAGAAAGAGTTTCTGGCGGGGGTGAAGAGTCTCGACACTTTCACCCATACCTCTACGGGGCTGGGTTTACCCTCCGGACTGCCATGCCCGCCCTACTGGTTAAGTCGCTGAAGGTACAGGGGTCAGCTGGCAAGATGGTTTTGGGCGCCTTGAAAAAGTCAACTACACATCGTCCACGCCCGGGTCGTGTCCATTGCAACGTGACGCCTGATCAAAAGCCCCTTGGAGGCTATTGCTCACACTGTGTCCAGGACCTGATCCGTGGCCTCCCTCTGCAGGTGCGGAAAGCGCCACTAAAGGGAAAGTGATGGCGTAAGGGGACAACGTGAGGGCCCGACCTTGCTCCCATTGTCCGGTGGCTTGAGGGTCTCAGTGACGCCCCATTGGGGGCCTGGCTGCGGGGAGCCCCACCACAAAGGTCTGGTACCGTGGGAAAAAATTACGAGTGGACAAAAACGGTTTTTTATGAAGCGCTGGGGGCAGTTGAGGAAGTGGACTGAATACGTGGGTATTTAGTACCGAGCCCTGCTGCTGAGTTGCTGAGGGAATTACATGCTGGCTTTTCCGTGGCCCTTTGGGGGGAAAAAAAGACTGTCCCCGAGTGGTGTAAGCATGTGTGTGTGCATGCAAGAAGGGCCCCGCTAGAAAGAACCATGCCCCGTTACAGGTGTACTGAGTGGGAGCACCCATGGAAAAGGTGGAATAGACATTGCGGTCCGCTGCCTCTCACGCCACAAGGAAACCCCTCTCGTGTGGTAATGGGCTATTTTTCAAAGTGGCCTGAGGGATATCCTACCCAAACCCCGGGCCGAGCCGTGGGGGGTGTTAGTGATGAATTCATTTCCCTTTTTGGTGTGCCTTCTGAAAATCACTCTACCCAAAGGCCCTGAGTTTGAGTCAGGTGTTTCCCTTGTGTTGCGGCTGTTTGGGGGGCGCAAGACACGGGCGACACCCCTCCATCCCAGTCCGATGGGAGGTAGTGGTTTTAACCGTCCCTTGCTCAAAAGTTCCAATATTTCAGGGAAAGTCAGAGACTGGGGGGTCAAACTCCCCCCCTGCTCTGCCTACCGGTCTGCTGTGCATGAGTAAAAGGGTTCCACCTGCCCGACTCTGTTTGGCTGTGAGCTCAGGCTACCAGTTTTTGGCCACAGGGCGGGCCCCCACGTGAAATTCCAACTGTCACATCCAGCTATGCAGTGGCACTGCGGGAACCTGGCGGGTGCACCCACGAGTCGTGGCAAGCCCAAGGTAGCCCCCATCCATGAAGGAGACCCATGACCGCTTACAGGGGGTGAGGTACAACAAGGTGCAGATGGGCTGCATAAACCCGGTCGAACGGGGCTCTCGCCGAAGCTACAAGGCCCCCGGGAAGGCCCATACACGGTGGTAGCGCCCTCTCTGTTCACCTATCGAATTCGCAGAGGCGAAAAAGACCGTCGGTTTTTTCCACGTGGGCCGGGGTGGCGTTACCATGGGGCCCGAACTACTCCTGGGGGCCCTGGTGAAAAAAAGATGAAGTTTTGCCCCGTAGCGGCGATGAGGACGTGGGAACGCTGACCCAGATGAGGAGAAAAATTTGGACGGTGAGGACATCAACAACCAGTGGTACCATGAGCCAGGGCTTGGGCAGGGGGGATACCCCCCTGGGTGCCACTGCCAATCTACCGCGCCCCACATCCTCCCGAGTGACCCCCGGGAGTGAAAAGCCGCGCTGGTGAAAGATTTTTGTTTTTCTGAACTGTTTTTTTTAAAATTTTTTTATTTGTTTCAGGTTTTGATAGTCAGGCAGACGGGTCGTCTGCTTGATAGGGGGGGGGTAGTGCTACGCCAGTGGGGCTTTGTCTCTGTGCGAACATGTGTTAACATGAAAAAGGGTGACCTGGGCATTGTTAAAATGAAGGGACCCGGCAAAAAAATGAGGGAGTGGGTGAGAGTGGGGGAGCGGAGGAAAAAGCAGGAGACACGGTTGGGTGCTGCTCCTTTAAGACCCCCGTGTTGCCTTTTGACCTAAAAACTTTGTGTTCCCTGTTTAACTGTATCGTGCAGTGTGACATGCTGGTTCCCCCCTGTTTGTGCCCATGAAAAATGTACGGGAAAAAACCTGTGAATAAAAGGAAGACTGTCATTTTGTGGTTTTTTGTGCCCTGCCTCGCCACTTGGGATTTCCCTCCCGGGGGTTTTTGGGGTGTGTGGTGCCGGGGCCTCTTGGAGCTGTTCGTGTTCACGACCCGTATTAACCCGCCGTCTGCCTAGCCCCTTGTGTTGAGAGACAGGCGGGCGCGTAACAATATATAAATATCTATCAATGTAAGATTTTGTATTCTGTATTTGTTTTAGGTAGGCGTGTCCTCTGTGGTTCATGGTTGTTTTTTGTCGGCTACTTTTTAATAAAAACGATGTTAACGAACCACCAAACTCCACTTACCAAACCAACACTATTTAAAACTAACCTTGCTTTTCCCTAACCAAATGTAGTAATGGGGGACAGGTAATAGAAGTAAAAGGAGTGGGGTAGGAAGGAAGGGGAAGGGGGGAGGAAGGAGGGTGAACATAAAAGTGAAAGGAGTAGGGGGGAGGAGAAGGAGAAGAGGGAACGGGAGGAGGGGAAAAGTGAAGGGGAAACATACCTTGTATATATTTGTGTAAAAATTACATTTTTAATACTATTTACCAAAATGTTTTTACTTATTCATAATAAAATATTCTACTTTCACTATATATATATAATATATATTATATTTTTAATATATTGTATAATATATATATATATAATATATATATTTTAAAATAATATATATATTTATATACAAATATTAAAAAGGGGGGGGGAGGGTGGAAGGAGGAGGGGAAGGGAGGATAATTTTGGGGGACGGAGTTGTGTTGTAGGCCCGCACAAGAAGTCAAATTACTCTTTTTTTTGATGTACAGCTATGTTCGAGTGAGAGCCTAGCCGATAGTGGTTGTTCCTTTTGACTCGGCGGTTTTAAATTCCACCGCGATGTATACTCTCGATCAGGTCCATGAGCTGCGCGGTATAGGCGGGAGTCGGATCGCCAACCCACCGGGACCTACTCTACCACGCAGAAGCTCGTCGCACTTGGGTCACCACAGAAACCCCCCTTCCATTGTAGCGTCGCAAAACAAACCCTTAAATCCTGCTTGCTCCTGGGATGCCAGGCTCGCACAGTCGATCTACGGTGTCGTCCCCTCGTGGTCGCCGGATGGTTATGGTTTTACTGTCCCGCTTGATGACGGGAAAGGGGTCCCCATAGGGTGGCAGGGGGGAGCTTGGTGGGTCGTCTTTTAACATGTGACTTTTTGGGAGGTCGCGGGCAAGTGATGTCTCTTTCCCCTGATGGTCTCGTAGGACAAGGCGGACGCGGGCCTTTCGTTCGCGAAGCTGCTTTCCGAATGCCCCCGGGGGCCCCGATCTCGGAGCTGACTAGAAAGTCGCAGGGAAGCTAGGGTGGTTCCGTAGCCCATCTCTGCTGCGGTGCCCAAAGATCCTGCTTGAAAGAGGTCCGATGTTTGGAGTGCCAGGGAAACGGGTCCCCCATGTGGGGCGGGAGAAAACCGTGAGGGCCCCCCTTTCGTGGCGGTGTGGCGGTCCACCATCCCTTGGCGGGGGGTTTGGTATGCGTGGTCCGGATGCCTTCGACTGAGAAGGATACGCTGCCTCCAAGCTGGGACTTGAACGGGGACCTCTGTTGGTCGGCCGTCGCTGGATCCCGTAGCGAGATATCCAGGTCGATAAAGGTCTTGGAAATGGTGGCGGCAGTTGGCCCCTGGATAGGTGTGGCCTCGGGCCCATCTGGAAACCCGGTCAATCATCGTAACTAACTGAACCCCGGGTCTGCTGAGGGACCGACTACGTCGAGGTGTACATGCTCGAAGGGGCCCATCTGGTAAAAGGAACACCTGGGGGGGAAATTTATGTGTGGTGAACTTTACTGCGTTGGCATTCGTCAGGTGCGCCCCCACTGCGACTCTCTATTGACCCCGGGCCAGACGTTTTTCTGCGATGGGGTCCTGGTTTGCGGGGTTTCCCCTTTTATGAGCGTGTAAGCTTCAAAAAACTGTCGGGGGAGTGAGGGAGGATGTAAGGAGGGTCTGCCCAGCGGATGTCGCAGAGGATGGGCCCCCTAAGAGCCCTAAGCGCACCTGCTCTAGTTGAAGGGGTATCTCCGTCGGTGAGCCTGGGGGGGAAAGGGGCCCCTTGTTGCTGTCCCTGCAACCACTGGTATCGATCGGGGTGCTGCTCGCACTTACCAGGTTTCAGACTCTGGATGGGGCGTCGCAGCCTGGTTGTTGTGTCCCGGATGGTCGTTGTCTGGTGACTGGGCAACAAATCCGGTGCCTCTCTTCACCGGGACTGACGGCGCTCCTGTTGTGCGGGGCAAAGGTTGGGGGGGCTTGGGTCCTCAAGATTGGAAGCCCTTCCCCTGACTATGTCCGAAGTTTTTTGAGGGCCTATACACTGAAAGGAGCCCCCTTTCGAAGGCACTGTCCCTATTTTGTTGTGGGCTGGAGCCCGTGAAAAGAGCCAGGGTTGCCAACCATTACCTAAATCTTTTTTAAAAACTGCTCCCATGGGGGTGTTCGGGCGTCGACGGCTATATTACCTTTGCCCCTGCTGCGGGGGGTTGAGGGGGTCGCCCAGGCTAAGGGGTCCCCTTTCTAGCCCGAAAGCTTTAATCCCCTCGAGGGCAAAATACGTCTCTGCCCCGTCCCGACCGGGGTGGGCGAGGGGAAAGTTGCGGGGGGCCCAAAATGGGACACTTCGGGATGAACCTCCTGAAAAGTTAACATGCCGAGGTACTTCCGAAGCTGTCTCTTTTGTTGGCTTAGGGGCGCCCGATGCTGCTGACCTTTCCTGAGCTGGGGTATACCGTCCGGGAATCGTTTGACCTGAAAGGTGAAGGGGGACCCAAAACTCTTACCAGGGGTTTTGACGACTCCGGGTCCCCGCGGGGGTCGAAAAGGGCCCGGAGGTGCTGCTGGTGTTTTCCCCCTGTTGCTGCTGGGGATGAGTTACGTCGATTGACGAAGACCCCTGTGGCCACGGTGACTCGCCATGAAATGCTGGGTCTGGGCGCGTTGCGGAGTCCGAACGGCATTCGCAGGAAATTTGTACGGGCCCAAGGGGGTGGTTACGCTGTCTTCGGGATGTCCTCCTCGGGGATGGGATTTGGTGTGCGCTCTGACGAGGTCATTTTAGAGAAAAACGTGCATCCCGAAGCTCCCGTGTGAAGGAGTGGAGGGGGCGGGGGGGGGGTACCGTCCTTCTTTCGAACAAGGGGCAGGGAGATGCCCACTGGCTGCTGGAAGGGGGTTGATGCCGAGCTCTCGCATGTCTCAACCCCTGCCCTTTTCGATGCGGGAAACGATCTGGTCGGTGGCCCGCAGCGGGAAAAAACCGGGGTCCAGTCGTGACATTTTGGTGCTTGACGGTGTGGGTGGGGTCGTTGCCGACGTTGATGGGGTTCGTCAGTGCTGGAAAAATCGCGCACACAGCCCTGTAGGGGCCCGGTTGGGGAGTACGTGTATTCCGGGGGCACGTACCGGGCCCCACGAGGCGTAGCTTGGGGGCCCCAATGGGGCCAAGGCACTCCCGCCTAAGGTCCCCGGGAAAACCGGGTGACCAGAAATCGCTCCGAGGATCGGCTCTGTACGTCGGCGACAAGGAAAACCCCGTCAGCTTCGAGTGCGGAGGCGCTGAAAAGGGGTCAATTAGCGCACACCGTATCTTTTATGGGCAACAGTTTTCAGCCTCCAAGTGCGAGAAGCAGGCGATTTTCTGTCTTTTTAAAGGTCGGGAATGAACTGACTTCCGCTCCTGTGTCCACCAAAAACCGCAGGGGGGAATTGTTGTCGCGGGACGTAGAGTGGCGCCGTCCCGAGGGCCCCGAGAGTCGCGCTACTAGTTCCCCCGGGGGGTCCGTTTTCCCCGGGCCCCGAGCAAGGGGTTCGCACCGCGCGCCCTGCTGCCAAATCGGGAATGGGAAAACGTAGCTACCCGGAGTCGGGGAACGGCGGCGGCTTAGGTGTGACGGTATGGGCGCTAGTCTCGTCCCGATCGCGGTTTAACCGGGGGGATGCAGGACTGCGATGGCGGGATCTGGACGTTGGGGAAGGTTCGCGGGCTGAAATTTCGAAAGGGGTTGTGAGTTCGGCAACCTGTGTCCGAGGGCTTCCAAGGGTTTGAGGTGGGGGGGCGGCTAAGCTTAAAAATTTGCGTGTCTGGATGGCTTTATCTCGTCCGCTTTTGGGGCTAGTTCTCAAAAGGGAGCCCGACCTAGTAAGCGGTTTGAACGTCGCTGGGAGACGCTGAAGGAAAATCGAGCGAGAAGGTCGGAGGGGAGATGAGTTTGGCACGGGAGAAATGCGTGTATGTGCCGAAGTATTTTCCCAGGGGGTACGGGTTTCAGGGACGAACTTGAAGAAGGGGCGCAGCCGTTTCGTGGGGAAGGGGTGGGTCTCTGCAGGGTTGCTTTTTTGAGGAGTTCATAGTGTTGTACTCGGGGTTGTTAATAAGTCGCTGACGGGAGCAGGAGTTTAGGGGAGGTTGGTGACCCTATCCGATATTTGGGGGTCGGGGAGGTGACAGCGTAGGAGAACTCCTTTTCCCCCTGAAAACCCTTCAGGAAGGGGGAAACATGGTGCAGGGGGGCAATGCTTCAAGGCGGCTGACCACTCATGGCTAACTGGGCTCTTAAATCCAGGTCACCAGTGTGGTTGTAGGGAAAAGCACAAAAAGTCAAATTACTCTTTATTTTTGAGTGTACGCTAGTGTTCGAGTGGACCTACCGTAGTGAGTGTGTTCCTTTTTCTTTTTTGAGATTTGCGTTCTGGGTTCGCAAATCATGTTTCCTTTTTTGGCTTGGGGGCTTTAAAAATGCCCGCCGCGATGTATACTCTCAGTCAGGCCCCCTCTGCGGTGATAGCGGGATCGGATCGGGCCAAAAACCCCCTGGACCTGACTCTCCGAGGCGGGCTCGTCGCACGTTGGTCCCACAGATTAAAGGGAAAAGGAGGAAAGGGGGGAAACGGGAAGACGTAGTAAAAGGGGAGGAAAAAAGGGGGGGGGGAAGGGGGGAACGGGGAGATAAAGGGGAAAAGAAGAGGAGAGGAAAAAAGGGGGGGGGAAATAAAAATGGGGAGGGGGGGAGGAGGAGGGGGGGGGAAACGGGGAATATAAGGGGAAGAAGGTAAGAAGGGGGGACGTAGGATGAAGTGGGGGAAGGAAAAGAAGGAAAAGGGGGGAAGGGCGAGAAAAAAATGGAATGAGGAGGGGGTTTTGGAAGGGGTAAAGGAGAGATGAATTGGAATGGGGAAAGGGGTGGAAGGGGGAAATAAAAGGGGAAGGATTAGGAAAGGAAAAAAGGGGGGAAACGGGGAATAAAGGGGAAGAAAAGTATAAAGGGGAGGAAAATGGGAAAAGGGGAGATAAAAGTAAAAGGGAGGGGGAAGGGGAGCAGAGGGAAATTTGAAGGGGGAGAAAAGGGAAAAATAAGGAGAAGGGAAAACGAAGATCAAGCGAAGAAGGGGAGAGGAGGAGGAAAATGTTGAGGAAGAGATAAAGGGGGAAGGAAAAGGGGAAGGCAGAAGGGGGAGAAAAAAGAAGGAGAGGGTGGAGAAGGGGTATCGGGGGATAGACGTGGAAGGATGGGGGAGGATAAGAGGGGGGGGAAACAGAGGGAATATTGGAAGGAGGAGGTGAGGGGGGGAAGGGGAAAGGGAGATAGAAAAAGTATTTCAAGGAGGAGGAGAGAAGGGGGGGGGCGGAGAGTAGAATTAAAGAGGGGGGAAGAGGGGGGAAGGAAGGAGAGAAAAAATTGGATGGAGGAGAAGGTGAAGTGGGGAACGGAGAGTAAAATTGTAAAAAGAGGAGGACCCCTTCCCCCTCTTCCTCCTCCTCCTCCTCTCCCTTCTATCTCTCCGTTCCCCTTTCCCCTCTCTTCCTCCTCGCCTACTCCTCCTCCTCCTTCCTTACATTTGTCCGTTCCCCCCTTCTCTACCCCTCCTTCCCCCCCTCCTCCTCTTATTTGCGCTTCTTCTCCCGTTCCCCCCTTCCCCTCCTTCTCCATAAAAAAGATATAAAAATTATGTTTATGTCTCTATAAAAATATTATACTGTATGTGTATATATATATATGTATTTATTTATTATATTATATATTATATATATTTTATATATTTTATAATATATATAATAATATATATATATATATATTATATAATATAAAATTTATATAATAATATAATATATTTATTTGGGTTGGGTTTTGGGGAAAAGAAAGGTTTTACTTGCATTGGGTTGGTTGGGTTTAATAGTTTTGGGTTTGGGTTCGTGGATTTCCGTTATTTAGTTAAATACTTTTTTGGTTGACGTTACCGACAAGCACATTCTCACGAACGCCAGAGGTACACACAATCTACATAAAAGCAATATATAAAAATTTTTTTTAATTTATTGAAAAATATATAAAATATATATGCAAACTAATTGCACACATTTACGCACAAACACCCCATACACACACACCACCCTACTTAATACTAAATGATTATATTTGTTATTAATTTATTGTTTATGTATAAAACATACGAAATATACATATATAAATATATTATATAAAATATATATTAATATATATATATATAATAATATATAGACTTATAAAAATAAAATAATAGATAGATGATACATTTCTGAGCGGTCAGTTTGTACAAAACCCGCTAAAATTATCCCCACGGTTCCTTACATTGCGATTCTTCTCCCTACGAATAAGGACGGCGTCCACCCTTGTCCACGGAAGAGGTTTTTTCGAAAAAGTGGGGTTGGTTAAGTTACTAAGCTTAGGTTGCAAAGTTACACCCCCCCACACACACACTTTAACATACATATGTAACGTTAAGGATAAAATTTATTTTGATATACAAAATTTTATGTACAACACAACCACCCCCAACCACCATACATATATATATTATTATTATATAATATTTTAAATAAATATAATAAATTATGTTAGTTAGGTTGGGCTAGGTTTTCGTTAGGTTGTAGCATTATTTTCGTTAGTTTAGGTTAAGTGTTTGGGTTAATTTTTGGTATTAGTATATGTGTATAAAAACTAAATACCCATACGACAAAACCCCCATACACATACACACACACACATATATGCATGTATATGGGGGTTTTGGTGGTGTGTATGGGTGTATGTGTGCGTGTGTGTATTTATATTTGTATAAAATTCATATATCCCTAACATAACCACTTGCCCTAACCAAACCTACCCAGAAAACGCTACTTAACCAAACCAAACCTAACCTATCCAAGAAACCCTTTACTTTCCCCAAACCCTAAGAAACCAATTATTTATATCTGCATATAATATAAATTTTAATATTTTATATATGTTATAACACTAATTATAAAATTTTCATATATGTGCATATGTTGTATGTTTGTGTGGTTGTGTTGTTTTTGGGTGTGTGTGGTTTTCCTGTCAAATTTTTAAGCAAAATGTAACTTACCTAACCTTTACCTATGGATAGGTTTTTTGGTTGGGTTTAAGTAGCGTTAATCTAGGTTGGGGTTAGGTTAGGTCTAGTAGGTTGGGTTGGGTATATATGTTTGCATATATAAAATATAAAACCCCACACCACACATACCCCCATACACACAACCATACATGATATGTGTGTGTGTTGTATGAGTATGGGTTTTTGTGTGCTTTTGGTGTGTTTTAATTTTTGTATTCACAAATACATATATTTTACCTAACACTATTTAAACCCTAACCAAACCTAGAATAACGCAACTTAACCAAACCCTAAGTAACATGGGGTAACCTTTATTTCCCAAACCAAACGTAACTTAGTTTAATTATTAAAATATATTATATATATATATAATATAAATATATATAAAATTATATATAATATATATATTATATATATATTTATATATTTTATATATAAAATTATTTTTAAAATTTTATATTTTTGGGTTTTGGGTGTCATATACATATTGTGTGGTGGGGGTGTTGTTTTCCCGTGTATATTACATACAAAATTTTTTATTAAAAACATAATTTAACTTTCATACTTTACATTGTATATTATGTGTGTGGATTTCTGTCAGAAAAAAGAAAGTCTGAGTTATGGGTTCGGTTTGCCCTTTCTCTGTTAAAAGCAAGTCTGCGGGGTTGTAGACTTTTTGTTTTGCCCTCAGTTGGGCTGGAGGCTTTTTCTACTTGTTTCGAGAGAACTCGTCGCCAGCCCTGTTGCCTCTGACTGTGGGTCATGGTGCATGCATCTCTGAGAGGGTGGTATGGTGACGAAGGCCCACCCCTTTCCCAGCCACTTTTCCTACCTACTCTGCTGGCATTTTTTCCTTGCTCCCGGGGCAGCCTCCCTTGGGAGGGATGGGTTTGGGGGGTTCTTTGCCTTCGGGAAAAGTTTTCGGCACATATTTACCCCGTGGTTTTACCTCCCTAATCTCGTCATTAAAATACCAACGCTTTTGCTCCAAGGCCCATTTTGGGGATGGTCAGTGAGGGTGCTCTCAATGGTATTTACAAGTCTGCCTTTTAGCACTTCCCCGTTTTTGCTTTGTTGGGTTCATTCTTCTGGAAGCGGGCCCAAGGGGTTTTTTGAAATGCCTGCCATTGGCCTTGTCTGTTTTACATCTTGGTTCGGCGGGCATTTCGTGGCCCTATCCTAGGGTAGTTTAGTGCTGTAATGGTCACTAGGCGGTCTCATTGACCGCCACCAACCTCTCCACCAGAGTCGCATGGAGGGTGGGGTCTAGGGCCCCTCCTCTGACATGTGTTGGTCCTGGGTATTTTAGGAGAGCGATCTCGGGGAATGTCTCAGCATTCATTAAAATATGAATGCGGCTGGCTATGTGATAGCCGCCGCATCCGGTTCCCTGCAGGGGGGCCAGGATGGGGGGGTTGCATTGAATCTCCCCCTATAAACCTCGGTCATGTCTGCAAGCACGACCTGGCTGATGTCTAAGAACTCAGTGTTGGCTGTATACTTGTAAAAATTTCAGGGGGCCCCCCCCAAATGAATCTCGACGGCAAAAGATTCGACATCTTCACCAAGTGCAGTGCATCGGCTATTGCAGAGCAGGGAATTTTGCTTTTTATAAGGTGACAGGCCTCTTTTTCCCTCGCACGTGCAGCATGAGACGATACCCGGGGAAAAAAACAGGTTTCCCTGTTTTTGTCTCCTGGGCATGAGATGTCATGCTCCTTGATCGCACTATTGCTGAGGATGGCACTCCTTTGGGGAAACCATAGTGTTCCACTGCAAAAACTTAGATTGCGTGCCATGTGTTCTGTTGATAGTTAATCAGAACATCTCACATTCGGATTGACTTCTTTGGAGTTGACAACTCAATTGTGGTCCTCACTGTTTTAGGGGTCTCCTTCGGGTGTCAGCTATCCCGGGTCCACTTGGGGGGGGGAGAGCCCTTTGGTACTCTGCTTAAGTGTTGGGCTTTTCCTTGGGGCTGTTTCTCATTGTCGTTCGCTGGGCCCTTGCCTGGGGAGGTTGCTTTTCTATTCGGTTTCTAGCATGAACAGCTTGGGTAGGGTCGCCTGGGAGGGCATGGCCTGGGGTTGGGGTGGGAGAGGCAGCTTCCTTCCTCTTAGGAGGGCGGGAGGCTTTTTCGCTCTTTTCTTCCCCCCAAAATAGGGGCCTTAGGGGGCGGGGAAAAAAATCTGGTCGTTCACGTTTCTCCTCCTCCTCCCCGTTCCCTCTTCTCCCTTTTTCTCCTCCCCCTACTCTTCCCCTTCTATCCCTTTTTACGTCCCCCCTTCCCCTCTTCCTCTTTTTTCCACTTTTTTCCCCCTTCCCCTTTCCTCCTACTCCTCCTTTTTCTTCTATCTTCCTGTTCCGCCATTCACGTTCGTAGTTAGGGAAAAGGAAGGTTTGGTTAAGTAGCGTTTGGGTTTGGTTTTAAAAGGAGTTTGGTTAGGTTTTTTTTTAACATACGTTTGGTTCCAGATACCAACAGACATACTCACGAACGCACACACATACCTACATACAAAAACCTATTACAAAAATCTTTATTTTATAAGTATATTTCATATATAATATATAATATATGAATTATATACAAACATAGACCCCTTAACACACACAAACACACCAAACGCAAACATATATGGAAATTACATATTTTTGCCTGTAAAACATATATGTAGGTATGTATATATACATACATATAGGAATTATATTATACATTATTTGTGTAAAACTTAGGGTTTCGTTAAATTAGGTTTTCCCTAGGTTGGTTTGGTTGGGTTTGTTTTAGGTTAGGTTTTAAAACACCCAAAATACAAATACATATATAAAAAAAATTTTTTTTTTATATACATACATAAATATATATTAATGTATTTTTATAAAAAAAATACCACCTCCCACAAACATACACCCCACAATATATTGTACATATTATCATATTATAATTAAAATATGAATAAAATAAGAGATGCATAAGGTGTATATATACTTTACTGAGCGCTCAGCTTGTGTGGGCCGCCTGTTAAAATCCCCCCCGGTCCCCCTTCATTGCGTGGATCGAGCACTGAAAAAGAAGACTCTCTTCTCCCCCTCCCTGCGGTGAATCGGGCCTTACTTGGACGATTCAAGAGAAGGGAGGACCCCTACTGGCAAAGGCGGTCGACCGGGCGCAGCGGGTGGCGCCAAGCCGGATAATGCCAAGAGATCCCTGACCTCTCGGCCGTGAGGGTTTTGCTGGGCGGATTAAAGGATTACCCCGCCCGTCCCATGGATTTCGGCCTCGGGTCTTACCGTTACGGGCGGTGACGCCCCCCCCCCCTTTTTTTTGCCCCGTGCTATGTGCTTGCATGTAGCTTGGCCCTCCTATCACTCTTTCCCATAAAATTTTCGGCTTAGGGTAACTCTTTGCACACCTTAACTGAACTGAACTGAACCCCCCCTTCAGGCGTGTCTGGACGTGGGGGAACTTTACCCCCGCGGGGAGGGGGTGTCTGGGGGGCCTTAGAAGGCCTGCCTTTTCGGTGTGCATAGAGTTGCCTTCTTTTGCTAGGGGCCGGTCTGGCAGACCATCTGAGACTGCCACTCTCTCTTTTTCAATAGGGGGATAGGGAGGTAGGGCCCCCCCCCCTTTGTCAGGCCCTCAGCCTGGTTCTGTCTAATAGCTGCCGCTAGACGAAAACTAACTTCCCCTCCCGTGTAGGGGGTACCTGGATAAAAGTTGCTTCTCTCCCTCACTTGGAGAAATAGTCTTGGTTGCTGTTTCGAGGGATGAAGGAACTTACTGGAAAAGGAAGGGCCCCTCTTCTCTCACTGAGGGAAACAAACCCTTTGGGCGTTTCAGAGAGGAAAGGATTCCGTAAACCCCGACCTGCCTAATAACTGCCTGGAAAAAAAATTTTTCTTCTCTCCCTCCTGGAGAAACAGTCTGTGGTTGTTTCGAGGGGTGAAGGGAAATTTCTTTTAACAGGAAAACCCCTCTTCTCTCACTGATGTAAAAAAACCTTTGGGGGTTTCAGAGAGGGGTTCACTTAAAAAACCCCTCCTGCCTAGGAAACCACCTGGAAAAATGTTTTCTTCTCTCCCTCACTGTGTGAAACAGTCCCGTTGGTTGCGTTTTAGAGGGGTGAAGAACTTACTGGAAAAAGGTGAGGGCCCCCCTCTTTTCTCACTGAGGTGAAGGGGGGGGAAAGAGAGGCGGGGGGGGGGGGGGGGGGGAGGAGGAAGGGGGGGGAAGAAAAGAGGGGGAAAGAGAGAAGAGAGAAAGGGGAAAAAAGAAAAGGGAGAGGAGAGAGAGAGCGAGAGCGAGAGAGAGAGAGAAGGGGAGAGAGGAGGAAGAAGAGAGGGGGAGAAAAGAAAAAAAAAAAAGGGGGAGGGAGAGAGAGAGAGAGACGACACAGGGGAGGAGGAAGAGGGGGAGAAGAAAGAGGAGAGGGAGAAAAGAGGGGGGGGGGGGGGGGGGAGAGGGAGGAGAGAGGGGGGGGGGGGGGGGGGGGGAGAAGGGGGGGGAGAGAGAGAGATATTCATATTTTATATATAATCATTTTATGATAAAAAATTTTTTTATGTGGTGTGTGTGTGGATTTTCTGTTGTAAATATGTGTAATTTATGTTCATATTTCTATAAATTTTTATAAATGTAATTTTTTTGTATATATTTATTTGTATGTAGTTATATGTGTAACTCTATGCGTTCTTGAGAATGTGCTTGTCGGCTAGCTGTTTAACCAAACTTATCTTAACGTAAACTAACGGAACTCCACGTAACCTAACCTAATGCTCCTTAACCTAACCTAACCTAATGCAAGGTAACCTTGCTTTTCCCTAGCCTAACGTAACCTAATATATATATATATATAATTATATATATATATATATATATATATATATTTTATATATAATAATATAATATATATATTAAAATATATATTATATATATTATTTTATATATATATAAAACCACCACAACACAATATTTTATACAAATACATGTATATATATTTATATCAAAAATTTGCCTATAATTTCATATTTTTATTATTTGGGGAAGGAGAAGAAGGGGGGAAAAGGGAAAAGGAGAGAAAGAACGGAAAGAAAAGGAGGAGGAGCAGAAAGGAGGGGTAGGTGAAGGGGGGAAAAGGAGAGGTGAAATGGAAGGAGGAGGAGTAGGAAGGGGGAGGAAACAGGGAAAGGGGAACGGAGAGATAGAAGTGAAAGGAGGAGGAGGAGAAGAGGGCAAGGTGCTCCCCCTCTTCCTTACAATTCTATCTCTCCGTTCCCCCCTGCTTCCTCCGCCTCCATCCAGTTCTTCTCTCATTTCCCCCCCCCCTCCTCCCACCTCCTCCTTCCAATTCTATCTTTCCGTTCCCCCTTTTCCTCCTCCTCCTCCACCTCCTTCCGCGTCTATCCCTCCCATACCCCTTTCTCCTCCTCTTCCTCCCCCTTCTTCCACTTCTGTCTCTCCGTTATACCTTCTCCTCCTCATTTTTCCACTTCTTTCTCCCCGTTCAACACTTCTCCCTCTGCCCCTCGTCCTCCTCCTTTCACTTCTATCTCCCCGTTACCCATTCTCCTCCTCTTTATACTCTTTCTTCCACTTCCACTTCCCAGTTCCCCCGTTCTCCTCTTTCTCCTCCTCCTTGCACTTGTATCTTTCACTTCCACCTTTCTCCTCCTCCTCCTTCCAATTCTATCTCTCATTTACCCTTTTCCTTCTCCTCCTCCTACTCCTTTCACTTCTATGTTCACGTCTTCCCTTCCTCCTCTTCCTCCTTTTTCC
>NW_023659722.1:0-7500 GCF_015228065.2 Penaeus monodon
AAAAAAGATTATAAAAAACATTTTTTCTTTTTTTCATTGGGTCTCTGCCCTTTTAAGGGATCTCTTTTTTTTCACTTCTTCCCCGCTCACCAACCCCATCCCCCACACACACCGCACACACACCCCAACACTCAAACACACACACACCACAACACACACACACCCAAACCACACACACACCCACACCACCAAAACACACCACACACACACACCCATTACAAAAACCACACACACACAAACCCACCACACACAACACCCCAAAACCCACACAACACACACCACCCCCCACACACAATATTATAATTTATAATTATATATATAATAATAATATATATATGTATATTATACACATAATACCAAAAAAAACCACTTTTGTGTTTAGATAAAAAGAAAATAGATAGATAGATAGTGATGATAGATAAAGGGTGCCGCCTGCCAAAAACGCTTAGATCCAGCGAAGGACCAGGAACTCACCAATACAGTCCCCCCAGGAGCAGGGGAAAGGGACGCCCCCTGCCAAATGCCCGAAATCTAGTAAAACTCTGGGAGCCGTCCCACGGTTCCCCGCCCTAGATCCCGAAAGGACGTCCTGCCCCCCCGTAATCCAGACGAAGATTACGAGGCGTGTAAAGGGAAAAACAGCCAAAGGACCTGACAGATCTGCGGGGATGTGTGGGAAGACCCGCCGGTTAACCGGGGAAAGACAAACGGGGAAAGTCTGACAATCCGAAGTAAGGGGGACCTGTGGAATTCGGGACGGGGGAAGCGAAGACGGATGGATTATACAAGGAAGGAAAAAGAGGAAGGGCGGAGCCCGAAGATGCCCTCCCAATAGCACCGCCAAAGTTGGGTCCCCCTTGGGGAAAATTTAAAGGCGCCTCGAGAGCGGGGCTGAGTAGGTGGCGAGAAATGCTGTGTACATAAGCAGATTTGGTTTTAAATTTAAGCGAGTTTTTAAAAACCAAAACTTCAGCGGAGCTTAGAACGATTTTTTTGACCTCGTTGACCTCGCAGTTCCCCAGCGGGGCACTGGCGGGTCCCACGACCCACCCCCTTGTGGGTGCGGCTGACACGCAAAACCCCCCCTCAGGCCCCCACCCAAGAAAAAGTCCGTGGATCCCTTCACTGTGTAGCTCTTCTTAAAAAAGAGCAAGCCGTTTAAAACTATATACCCCTTGCTTGCCTTGTTAAGGATCTTTTCCCGTTATAATATGTATATAATATATTTTTATATATATTTAATATATATTTTTATTAAAAATATCACACATATTGTTGTTTATCATAATAAAACAACACACCACACACACACACACAAACACACCACACACACACACACACAAAACACACAACAATTAATATATTTTATAATATTATATATTATATTTATATATAATATAAAAAATTTAATATAATATTTT
Source organism: Penaeus monodon (assembly GCF_015228065.2). NCBI lineage: Eukaryota > Metazoa > Arthropoda > Malacostraca > Decapoda > Penaeidae > Penaeus > Penaeus monodon. The sequence continues at coordinate 1,422 of NW_023659722.1, forward strand.
ATATTATATTTATAATATATATATATTATAATATAATATTATATACCTGTATAAATATATTATTTAAAATTATATATATATATATTATATATATTATTATAATGTGTGTGGTGTTGTGTGTGGGTGTGTGTGTGTGTGTGTTTTGGTGTGGTGGGCGTGTGTGGTGTGTGTGTATGGAGTCCAATTTAAAAAGGAATATAATCACTAAAAAACACCAAAAAGGGGCCCTACTCACGAGGAAGATATGGGAAATGGGTCTTACTATTTTGGAAGAAAGAAAAAAAGAGGTGAATAATATATATTTTATATATAAAATTATAATATATATTATAATATTTATACTACATACATAACCACACCACACCCCACCCCACACACACACACACAACACACACACACACACACCACACCACACAAAATAAATACAGAAAATAATAAGTTGTGGTATATATGTTTGTAATATTTTATTATATTAAAATTATTTATCATTTTCATCACATCAGGGGCAAACGAGCCCATCCCCCTTTCCCTTCCACCCAGAGGACCCCTCGAGGCGATTTGGGGGCAACGGCCCCCTTTCTACCCTCGAAAAAAGGTCTGGTCGGTGCCCAACCATGATCCCTGGTCGCCCACAGGTTCTCCCCCAGGGTTGTTTGCGGGAAAAACCCCTATGGGCAGGTCTCCATGGGAAAGTGAGCTAGAGGGCCCCATATAGCCTATTGGCGATCCCAGATTTCAAGAAACGGGCCCCATCCCAGTCTCACGGTGAAACCGCCTTTGGGAAGTGGTCCTCCCAAACTGTACCCCATGATCCGGCGAAAGGGATTTGTTAAAAGGCATCAAGCGGACTCCAAAAAACTGGGTAGGTCCCGGTTTCGTTCCATAAGCAAACTGGCATATCAAGGCCCTTTAAAAATTGCAGCTTTCCTTCTGTATAGGTTGACATCTCAAAACTCTTTTTTTATCGGGGTTATGGCTCCTGTTGCCAGACAATCCGTCTACTGCTTTCCTGGTCTGACAAACCCCGAGATATGGGTACCTACAAGGGATGTAAACTTTTTTGTGACTTCAACCCCCCCGCGCAAAGGATCGACTGAACGTTTCCCCCCAAAAGGGGCCCCCAAAATCCGAATCTTGGGCTTGGTCCAGGGGGACCTCTAGGCCTAGGGGTTCGCCTCATTGCTAAATGATCAAGGCTGCCACAAGTGCTCCAAGGACTCGATAGGATGGCAACATCGCGGCAAAGCAAGGTCTAGACCTTAAAATTTCCTAGGGTTTCTCCACCTATTGGCTAGTGCCTGCCATTTCCTCCTACAAGTGTTGAAAAATGTTGGTTCAAGGCCCACCTTTCCTACCCCGAAATTAAAAGGGAAGATTTGACATACCCCCCCCAACTTTTCAGCACTTTTCAGTCCAGTATAAGCTTGCTATCAGGCCAATACTTTGCGGAATTTCCCCCGAGCCTCAGGACCCCCCTAGCGTTCCCGAGCAACCGAGTCAAAACCTTCTTGAGGGCGATGAGGGTGCGGAACCCACGACCAAACTCAGACGGGGTTCCCCCAATTACTCGAACGCTGTATATGGGCTTTGTGGGCTTTCTTTGGGGTAAATCCAACGCTCCGCTCTGAGCTCATAGGTGGTTTGCGGATCCTTTCAGAAGGATTGGGGGGAGAACCCTTTCCTGGATGCGGGGGGGGGGTAATGCCATGGATTGCTACAATCCCAACGATCCCCTTTCCCCTTCAAGAGAGGGATGACCACGCCCCTCAGCAGGTCAGGGGGAATGGTACCAGACTGCCAAATGGCAGTCAGGACTGTATGCAGGCCCGAGCCATGGGTTTTCACCCCCCCTTTAGCAGTTCAGCAGGGATATCACATATGCCTGCAGCTTTCCCACTCTTCAGCTTGGGAAATCGCCAGCCTAACCTCTTTTAGGGTAGGAGGTTCCTCACTGATGGGTGAGTCCGGCACAGGCACTGAAAACATCGCTTGCATCCAAGCAAAACTGTTGGAGGGCCCAACCTGGTACAACGTTCAAAATACTCAGCCCAACGTTCACAAACCCCAACTTTATCTGAGATGATCCGTCCATCCGCTGATCGGACTGCAGTATGGGGGGTCGGTAGGTTTGTGGGACCGCCCATCCACCTGTAGGGTTCCTTTGGGCTTTGCCCCACAAGCTTCATGGTGGGTTGGCGCCTCCCGGGCGGCAGGGGGACGAGTAACCTCTCATTCCAATCCTGCACCCCGACATTTGCCCTCCCAGCGGGACCCACACCCCGCCTTACTTGGTGGGTGGGAGGGACAAACCCCTCCCCCCAGCATTTCCAATTACAAAGGACGTTGCCAGAGGGTCATTCTGGGGGGCGGAGGACTGGCAAGGCCCCCCTCCCCGAGCCGCCCCCATTACCCAGGTGGCTAGGGGCAGGAAATGGTACGAAGCCAGGGCGTGTCCACACACCGGTGGGCCATAATCCATACTCTGGGGCCTCCTCTGCTCCGATCCCCCACGATTTTTTTTTTGCCTGGGACCGCAAGGTCCCAGTTACCCATGGGTGGCCACGAAGGCACTGCAGAATTCTTGTGAGGGGGGGCTGGACCTGGCAGGGGAGACTTATGCCAAAGCTGCTCCCTTTTTCGCACTGAGCTAGCAGGGGGTGGAAGCTGCAAGCGAGAAGGGAATGCAAGCACTTAACACTTTAGGCTACCACACCATCGCTTCACATCACCATGCGCGTGAAGCACCCACCCATATATAATATTTATATATATAAAATCTATATATATATATATATATATATATATATATATATAATATAATATTAAATATAATATATAATATATATATATATATATATATATATATATATATATATATATATATATATATGATACATACATACATATTTATATAGGTGTGTTTGTGTATAGTGATATTACTATCATTATCTTAATAATATTAATATTTTTATCAATATATTTATTATCGTTATCATCATTATCATTACCATTATCATTGTCATTATCATCATCATTATTATAATTATTTTTACCCTTAAATTGTTATTATTATTATTTTTTTCTGTTTCCATTACTGTTGTCATTTTATTGTTATTTATTACCAATTTGTTTTTATCACATTATCATCATTATTGGGCTTGTTATCATTATTATCATTATCATATTTCTATCATATCTGCTATTTTTATGATCACCATTATCATTATTTCGTATTATTTTCATTATTATTATTATTATTATTATTTTTATTATTATTACCATCATTATTATTATCTTATTATTATTATTACTTTCATAATTGTTTTATTATCATAGTTATTCTAGTTGCATAATTATTATTGTGTTGTTGTTGTTATTATTATTATTATCTTATTGTTATTATTTTTTGTATAATAATGATAATAATAATTTTTAAATTATTTTAAATCACTATTGTTGTTGTTGTTTTGTTATCTTTATTATCATCATTATTTTAATATTATGTAGTAGTAGTAGTATCCTTATCATTGGTTGTTGTGTTGTTGTTGTTGTGTTGTTGTTGTTGTTATTATTATCATTATCATTATCATCATCATCATCATCACCCATCATCATCATCATTATCATCCCCCCTATCATAATTATTATCATGATTATCCTCTTTATAATCATTACTTTAGGTCTTGCTGTTATCATTATCATTTTTTTTTCACTATTGTTATTTCATTATTATTATCGCTATTTAATTTCTATCCTGATCATCTTCAACGTCTAGTGGTTCCCAAAATTTAAACAGGTATCTATGAGACGAGATTAGCACAAGTGCTCTCTCTCTCTCTCTCTCTCTCTCTTCTCCCCTCTCTCTCCCCTCTCTCTCTCTCTCTCTCCTCTCTCTCTCTCTCTTCTCTTCCCTTTATATTGCACTTTTGTACAATATTAGCATCTATTATGTCTAACATAGTGCTAACCTTGCATTTATTACATAGTGTGTAACGAACGTGAGTATCGCCTTACCATTCCTTTTTTTCTCTTTTTGCAGATGACCCTCCTAGCAAGAGCAAGGCCAAGCGACCCCACACGTACCATCTGCAAGAATCACAACAAGGGGTCCCCCAGAATCGTCACAAGTGTCTGTGGTTGTGATATGAAGTTATTTTGATACTAATGTGAATTGTGAGTGCCAAGGATAAGTCCGATATGCTATGCTTAACCTCCCCGGGGTATGCCTAGGGGAGGGCCCCGGGCCCGAGTGGACTAATGCCGCTCGCTCACGTGTGTCAGCTGGTGCGACTCGGCTGAAAATTAGTCCTTACCCGCCATTGTGCCCCCCACAGTAACCTCCGGCGACAATTGCAACTTCTCGCACCTGGGCGGGCGCCCGCCGACCCCCGCCTCTCGATGAAGCCGACCCCTTACCCCCCTGTCTACCCAGCTTGTGAGTGCCATGATAAGAAATCCGATATGCGACTTAGCCTCTCCAGGGTAGTCATGAGGGGAGCCCGGCCTGTGTCGACCTATGCCGACTCGCTCTCGTGTGTCAGCTGGTGCGACTCGGCAAGTGGGCCAGGCCCAAGGGTAAGTCCGATATGCGAAGCTAGCCTCGCCCGGCTATGCCATGAGGGGAGCCCGGCCTGTGTCGACTATGCCGACTCGCTCTCGTGTGTCAGCTGGTGCTGACTCGGCGAACCTAGTCCTTACCCGCCGTGGTGCCCAGCCAAGCAGTAACCTCCAGGCGACAGTTGCAATTTCCCCGTGCCTGAGCGGGACGGGAACCGCCGACCCCTCGATGAGAGGCCGACACGTTACCACTGTATTAGCCCGGAGGCTGCTGAGTGCAATATTGTGATGTCATTATATACGGGTTTAATGGCTATATTGTCGTACGTATATTGTGATAATTATATGAAGATATTACATATATACGCCTTTTGTGTGATATGTTACACCATGTGAAATATAGAAGATTATGTTTAGTTTATATTGCAGTGTAGCATATAGCCTATGTAAATGAGTGAGATTCTCTTTACAATTTGTAGAGTACAATATTTTATTTTGTGTCTGTAGTCACACATCTGGTAGTAGTAACTCTCGGGAGAGCCTGACGTGAGGGGCACAGTACTATGAAGAACTCCCTTTTATTTTTGTCAGAGCTGATCTCCAATGAACCTGCTTTCGTTTTAAATTGGTGTATTTTCACCCTCAAGCATTGTAGAGAAACATCAAAAAAACATACATAAACACGACACAGTGAAAATACAAACATTCTTCAGTTCTGACGCCAGCCTCTTGCCCCGTTCACCCTCAGGGCCTGTCGCCGCAGCGCCTCCTCCACCGCGTGGCCGCTCAGTAAACAACCCGCTCAGGAGTGATTTTCATTAGTGCAGTGAAGTGTAGAGTTGCTCAGTGCCTATAGTGTCCAGTGCAGTGTTGTGTACTCGGGGTGACACTATTAGCTGCATAAGGGAGCCTAACGAAGCATATGAGGTCTGTAGGACGAGATATATTTTTACGCTCTCTGCTACCCTTCGTGAGCGACTGATTCTCTCACCTCGCCGCCGCCTACCCGCACGTGCCCGGCGTGACGTCACGGCACCGCCACCACGCACACACACTCACTCCCTCACACTTCATTGACAGAATTTCACTCGATTTTCGCCAATTGCTGTGTTATCTCACCCTTTACTACACTAAAATGGGTCAAGGAAAGAAATCGCAAGATCCAGTAAGAGCGACCCGGAGAAACCAGTGCCAACATCCCAACCTCCCACCATGTTGCTACATTGCCCCATTGGATGATACGAGGGATGAAGCCCGTCAGAAGGAGGAGGAAATCGTTACAGACGGGGAGGAACCCCGTCAAAAGGGAAGAAGACGATCGTTACCGGACGTTTGGGCAGCACGCAGAAAGGATGAGTTTGCCCGTTTTCAGGAGCTGATCTTTCGCTTCGCTCCCCAGCTCCTGTTGCTTCAACCCCGAGTTCGCCGGAGGAGCTCCCCTGCCGAGGACGCGCCGGAGGACTGCCTGCCGAGGATGCGCCACAGGAGCTGCCTGCTGAGGATTCCCATAGGAGCTGCCTGT
>NW_023659722.1:12500-20732 GCF_015228065.2 Penaeus monodon
CACATCAAACAAAAGTGGGGTTAATGACCACTGAGGATAATGTAATCGCCCTAACCAAAATCATTAACCAATTTAAGATTGCTAATACAAAACACCTGGGGCTCCCCCCCCCCCTCCCCCCTCTCTGAAAAAATTTGCTAGTCCCACAGATGATCCCCCCCCCCCCCCACCCCCCCTCCCTCACCCCCCCAGCACCCCCCTCTTCAACCCCTCACCCCATGCCGAATATTCATCATGTTTAAACTTTGCTGATTCTCTTTTTCTTATATCATCATAAAATGGGGATTTTTGGTATACAACCTCCAGGGAAAGGAAGCCTCCTCTGTATAAGTTTTACATAGGGGGGGCCTTAATGGAAAAAACCGGGTTCATGCACTCTTTGATAAATCTAGGCCCTGATATCAAAAAAACCCAAATTTAATAGTAAATTTGGGTCCCAAATGTGCTCCCTTATTACTATGGCCCTTTTTTTTATCTAATGCGGGAAAATATCGTCTGCAGCAAAACGACCTACACGCCACCACACCCGATGACGTCACACCTTGTAACAGCCCATGTTTTTTACAATACACAGCGATCACAGGAAGCGTCACGGTCATGGTGACAGAGAAGCGACTATGATTTTTTCGTCTATGAGGGAAAACCCCCCGATTTAAATTATATAATTATAAATTTTAAAATAATTTTATTATTATTATTATTAAAAAATTATTGTATTATTATTATTTTATTTTTATTTTATTTAAATTTAAAATTTTTTATCATACCATATATTATATATATATATATATATATATTATATATATATAGTATATTATTATATAATATATTAGGGATATATTTTTATAAAATAATTTTATATATATATATATATATATATAATTTTTATCTTTATATATAGTGATATAATAAAATAAATTTATATTATATATATATATATTTTATAATATATTTTATTATTTAAAATTTTGTGTGTGTTGTGTGTGGTGTGTGTGTGTGTGTTTATTATTTTATTATATATATGAAAATTTATATTATTCATATATTTTTAAATAATTTAAAATTTGTATATTTATATAATTTTAATATAATTAAATTATAAATTATCACGTTATAATTTTTATTATTATATTGTTTTTTTTAATTTTTTATTTTTATCATTATTATATTATTTTATTTTTATATTGTTTTATTATTATTATTTTATTTTTATTACTATTATTTTATTATCTTATTATATTAATTATTTTTCGTTTTTTTTATGTCAAAAATAACAAATTTTTTAGTCCTTTTAAAAATTAATTAATTATAAATAATAATATAATAAATAATTTTATACCCAAAACCCCACACACACCACACCCCCACCACCACACACACACCCCACAACACAACACACACCACATACATACAAATTTTATTATATAAAATTTTATATTATATTATATATATATTATTAAAATTTTAAATATATATAATATATATATATATTTTATAATATATATATATATTATATAAATTTTATATATATATATATATAGCACACACCAAACACACCAAACCCCCACCACAACATATATATCATATATATATTATATATATATATAATATATATATTATATATATATATATTTTATAAATATAATATTTTATATAAAATTTTATCCATTATATAACATATATAATTTATATAAGATTTATATATAATATATATATATAACATATAATTATTATATTTAAATATCTATATTTATATATATATATTGCACACATAACAACAGCATACACATCATCTACATTATATTAAAATATATATTATAATATATATTATATTAAAATATAAAATTTTTTTTAAAATTTTTTTTATTTTATTTTTTTATAATATATAATTTTATTATATATATATATATATTATATTTTAAAATTAAAAATGTGAACATTTTAAATTATTATATTTATTAATATTTATTATATTATATTCTATATACTATATTTTATAATAATAATTATATAAATATTTTTATATTTTATTGCAATTCCCCTATTACAATATTACATTTTATATTATATTTTAAAAAATATATTTTTATTTATATAAAATATTTTAATTTTATATTTTTTTATTATTTATATCTATTATTTATATTTTTATATAAATTTGTTAATAATTATTTTATTAAATAATATATATATACATTTATATTCTTTTTATTAAAAATTTATTTATTACCTTTATATATTTTGTGTGTGGTGTGTATAAATTAATATAAATTTATATATTATATAATATTATTATATATTTTTTACTACATCCCCCAAAATTAAAAATATCTTATATATTTATTTATATATTATTTATAATAATTTTTTTTTTGGATGTTGGGGGTTTTGGTGTGGTATGTGTGTGGTGGTGTGTTTGGGTTGGGGTTTGTGTGTTGTTTTGTGGGTGTCTATTTTGTGGTTGTTAAAATTTATATATAATATATTTATTATTTATTTTATTTTTTTAAAATTATTATTTTTACTTTAATAAATATATATATATATATAAAATATTTTAATATATATAATATATATTAATGATGCATAGAAATTATATATATAAATAATTATATGTATTTACAATGCAATTACAACACTGTATTATACAAAAATATAAAATGCATCTACAAGCACTGCTATAAACAATGCGGGGCCCCCGGGCCCTCACCCCAATTTACGGGTGTGACGTCACCCGCGAGTGGCGCTTAAAATGGGTTTTAAAAACAGACATGAATTTAACTAAAAAACGCTTTAAAAAAAAAATTGGTTGGGATATAACACTATTTTTGGCGCATTATTTTATTATAATCACCTATAAACATAAACCAAATAACTTTTTTTTAAAAACCGGGGTTTTTCCCTTTAAAGATTTTCCAACAGCTTTGTCGAAAAAAAAATCGAGAAATAAAGGCAGGAAAAATTTTAAAAAAACACTGCATCCCCCGTGCTGTTAGATATCATTAGAGGGTTAATGATTTTTCCCTTTTCCCATCATTGTTATGATAATCACTTTTAAATTTTGCTACTTTTTGTATGATCGCCATGAACGCCCTGAGGGGTTGGGTTTTAATCTGCCCTATTTAAATATGGTTTTAAAGATTTCCCGGTTTTGGGCATGATTACGTTAAACATTCCGGTTATGGGCATTTGTTACGTTAAACATTGCTTTTGGGGAAACAACCTCTTCCTGGTTTCACCTCAGGAGTGCTGCCCAGGTGCAGGAGAAAAGTATATATGATGTATATAAAAAGAGCAATAAATTTGGTATATTTTTATAAATTAAAAAATTAAAAAAATATATAAAAATTTATAAATATATATATTTTTTACAATAAAATTTTAATTTAATATATAATTTTAATATAATATATATATTTTAATATATTTTATATACCATATATAAAAACGAGCATATATTTGAGGTTATCTGTTAAATAAATAAATAAAAAAATAATATAAAATAATTTTTAAAAAATACAATGCAATATATATATAGAGAGGAGAGAGAGGGAAAGAGAGAGAAAGGAGAGAGAAGGAGGAGAAGAGAGGAAGGAGAGAAGGAGAGAGACTTAAACGCAATCTCGAGAGGTTCGGAAAGGGGGTTGTTCCATTGGGAAAGGAAACTTTCAACTCGATTGCTTAAAGAAAACCCCGTCAGGGATACGTAAAAGCCAAAAAAAATTTATCTTTTTTTTTGAGTGTACAGCTAGTTTTTGGTGAAGCCTGCCGGAGTGAGGGGTTTTTTTTGGTTTGGGGCTAAATATGCCAGCCGCATGTATACTCTGAGTCAGTCCGATGAGCTGCGCGGTGTTTGGCGGGAGTCGGATCCCCAACCCCTGGCCCGGGGATTTCCCGAGCGCGGAACTCGTCGCACTTTGGGTCCCCACAGCACTCCCCTTCCATGACGTCGCAAAACGAACCTTCAAATCGTGCTTTGCTCTAAGATGGCAGGCTTCGCACGGTGAGCGACGGTGTGTCTCCCGTGGTCGCCGGATGGGATGGTTTTACTGCCCCGTTGATGCCCGGGGAAAGGCCCCTCATGGGGGGGGCAGAGGGAGGTTTGGTGGGTCGTCTTATGAAGACATTGAGCATCTGGAGGCCGGGGAAGTAGTGTCTCTTGGCCGTGATGGTTCGTAGGACGAAGGGGACCGGGCCATGCGGTCCGAAGCTGCTTGCCGAATGCCCCCGGGGTCCGATTTTTCCAGAGTGACTAGAAATCACAGGGGGGGCTATGGGGGTTCCCGTAACCACTTTTTGCTGCGGGCATAAAGCCCTGCTTGAAAGAGGCCTAGGTTTGGGGAGGGGCCGGGGGAATGGTCCCACCCAGGTCGGGCGGGAAAAGAACCTGGGGGGCCCCTTCAATGGCGGTTGGCGCTCCACCAGCCTTTGGCCCGGGGGATGGTAGCTTGGCCCCCGGATGGTTTCGGCCGAAAAGGACATCAGCGCCTCCAGAGCTCGGATTGAACTGGGCCCTCTGTCGGTCGTGACCGTCGCTGAGTCCCGTAGCGAGTTTCCCAGGTGGAAAAGGTCTTGGCAATGGGGGGCGGAGTTGTGTCCTGGATAGGGGGGCCTCGGCCCCCTGGAAAAACCGGTCAATCACGTGGGACGTAGCTGAAACCTTGGCTGCTGGTGGGGGCCGACTACGTCGGGTGTACATGCTCGGGGCCCCATTGGTAAAAGGAACACCTGGGGGGAGATTAGGTGTGGGTGAACCTTACGCCTTCTTTCGATGCAGGTGCACACCACCGGCTCCTTTTGACCCGGGGCCAGCCCTTTGCGCGGTGGCCCTGCTTGGCATTCCCTATGAGCGGGGTAAGCTTCGCTGGGCGAAGTGAGGGAGGGTTTAAAGGGGACGGGGTCTGCCCCAAATGTCGCAGAGGTGGTGTCCGGAGGCCTAAGCTGCACCTGCTTTTTAAAGGAGGTTCCCCGTCGGTGAGCCTGGGGGGGGGGGGGTCCTGTTGCTGCTCCCCTGCGAACCATCGGGGTATCGATGGGGGTGCTGCTCCATTTACCAGGGATATCGGCTCGGAGGGGGCGTCTGAACCTGGTTTTGTTTGCCCCGGTGTTTTTATTCGGGGTGTGGGCAACAAAATCCAGGGGCCTCTCTTCACGGGGCTGACGGCGACCCCTTTGTGCGGGGGGAAAGGTGAGGGGCCTTGTGGCCCGTCAAAATGGGGAAGCCCTTCCCCTCGCTATGTCCAGAAGTTTTTGAGGGCCGTAACACCGCAAGGATTCCCTTTGCCGGGGCACTGTACCTTTTCTTTGAGGGCTGAGAGCTATAAAAAGAAAGCCAGGGGTTGCCCCCATTCCCGGGATCTTGTTGCAAAACTGCTCCATGGCGGGGTCCAAAGCGTCGACGGCTATTTAAACCCTTTGCTCCCACTGGGGGGGTTTTGGGGAGGGTCGCCGAGGCTAAGGCTCCTTCTAGCCCCGAAAACTTTTCGCCCCAGAGGTCCAAGTAAAGTCTCTGCCCCGGGCCCGCCGGGGTGGAGCGGGGGCTTGCAGAGGGGCCAGAAGAAGTGTACACCGGATAACCTCCTGAAAAAATTAATCATCCGAGGGACTTTCCCAAACTGGTCTTCATTGTTGGCTTAGGGAAATGCCTGATACTGCGGGCCTCTCCTGAGCGGGGGGTCCTGGCGGTAACTGTGACCCAGAAGGGGAGAGAGGGACTCCGAAAAAACCTTACCGGGGTTTATGGACTCCGCTCCCCGAAAACGGCAAGAGGGCCCGGGGGTGTTGCTGGTGTTCCTCACGTTTTCTGCGAGATATCGTCGATTAACGAAGAAACCCCGTAGGCCGGGTGAATCGTCCCCTGAAACGCTGGGAAGGTTGGCGGCGTTGCGGAGTCCGAAGATTCGCAGGAATTCGACGGGGAAGGCGTGGTCACAGCTGTCTTCGGGGGTGCCCCCCCTCACGATGGGGATTTTTGGGGGACGCTTGACGAGGTCGATTTTAAGAAAATCATTTCTCCCCCAAGTCCCCGTGGAAGGGGTGGGGTGCGGGAGAGGGTGCGGGCCTGCGGTGGCTGTGTTGAGGGGACGATAATCCCCACGGACGCCATGCCCTCCTTCTTACGAAAAGGGCAGGGGAGTGCCCACTGCGCTAAGGGGGATATGCCGAGCCTGCATTGCTCAAACCTGCCTTGCGTGCAACGATCAGGTGTGAGTGGCCCCGCAGCGGGAAAAAACCCGGTCCCGTTTTACATTGGTGCTTGACGGGGGGGGTGGGTCGTTCCACGTTATGGGCCTGTCGCCTGGGAAAACCCAGCACCTGCTCTGTAAGGGACTGGGTTTGGGGATAAGGGATTCCCGGGGACACGTACCAGGGCCGACGAGGCTAGGTGCGGGTCCCTGATGGTCACAAGGCACTCCCCCTAAAGGGCCACCGTAATCCGTGGTGGGCCGGAAAATCACTCCGAGGGCGGTCGGAGTGGCGACAAGGAAAAACCCCTGTCAGCTTCGAGGCGGAGCCCGCTGAAAAGGGGGGGAAGAGCGCTCACCCTTATGTTGATGGGCGAACATTTTGGCAGCCTCCAATGTCGAGAACAGGACGATTGTCTGTCTTTGAAGGATGCGGGAATGAGGGGCGACTTCCCTCCTGTGTCCCCAAGAAAAAGCAGGTTGAATTTGTTGTCGCGGACGTAGAGTAGGCGCCGTCTGGGGCCCCCGAAGACGCGCTACTAGTTCCCCCGGGGTTCCGTTTCCGGCCACGAGCAAAGGGGGGTTTGCACCGACGCGCCCTGGCCAAATCGGGGAAAGGTAGAAACAGTAGCTCCGGATCGGGAACGGGGCGGCTGTAGGTGTGCGGGACTGGGGGGGCGTATTCGTCCACGACGCGTTGAACCGGGGTGATGCAGGACTGCGATGGCGGGGTCTGGGACTGGGAAAGGTTCGGGGCTGAAAATTTCGAACCGGCAGTTGTGATTTTGGGAACCTGTTCCGAGGGGGTTTTCCCAAAGGGTTTGAGGTGGTGGGGCGGTACAGCGAAAAATTTTGCGGTAGTTGGTGGCTATATCTCGCCCCTTTGAGGCTAGGCCAAAAGGGGTTCCGAGTAAATAGGCGGTTTGAACCGTCGCTGGTAACGTGAAGGAAACGAGCGTAGAAGGGGCGGGAGGGATGGTGTTTTGGGGCGGGAAGAGTGCGTTGTATGGGGACGGAGTATTTCCGAGGGAGTAAGGGTTTTAGGGGCAAGTGTAAGAGAGCGCGCAGCGCTTTCGTGGGGAAAGGGCCTCTCAGGGTTTCTTCTTGAGGGGTTAAAATGTGTTTCTCGGGGGTTTTTAATAAGGCGCTGACGGGAGCAGGATTTTAGGGGGAAAGGGTTGGGGACCATATCCGATATTTGGTGTCGGGAGAGGTGCTGGCGTGGAGGGGAATCCTTTCCACCTGCAGAAACCCTTCAGGAAGGCAACTGGTGCGGTGGGCAATGCTTTTAAGGCGGGGTGAAAAAACTCATCTAACTGGGGTCTTACTCCGAGGGCACCAGTTGGTTTTAGGCAAAAGCACAGAACAAAATTACTCTTTATTTTGCAGTGTACACTAGTGTTTGGGTGAGAGCCTAGCCCATGAGTGGGGAGTTTCTGGTAAAGGGAAAAGTTAAAAAAAAAACCCCCTTGCCCGGGGGGGGAAAAGGTGGAGAGGGAAGGATAAAGGGGGGGATCGAAAAGAGATTTATAAGAAGAAAAGTCGGGGGTTTCCCCCCATGCGGGAAAATTGGGGGGATAGCGATAACGAGGAAGAGGCAAAAGGTAGCAAGGGAGGGGCCTCGGCCACGGGTTCGCTGCCCTGGATAAATGTCCTTGCATGGGCCCAAATCACGGGTCGGGGAGGCCACCCCCCCGGGCTGCGGATCCCCTCGGCTAAAGAGGGGGGTTGGGGCGGTAAAGGGGGGCCTAGCCGGGGCCATAGGGCGCCACCGTGCACGGATTCTCGCCCTGGAACGGTGGGGGCCCTCGGTAAACGTGAGGGGCAGGGTTTAATCGAGGGATCGCTAATCAAGGCTACCTCCCTTTCCCCGTCGAGCAGAATTTCTCCCTGTGGCGGCAGGGGGCTTTTGGGGGGGATGGCCTGCGATCTCCCACGTTTGGGTTTCAACAGGGCCTGACATTTCCCCCCCTCGCGTGTTGGGGACTCCTTACGCCAAAGGGCCCGGTCTGGCAGGGTGAGGCGGCAATGTCACGGTCGGAAATCC
>NW_023659723.1:0-15000 GCF_015228065.2 Penaeus monodon
TTAAATGTGTTGTCTTAGAGAGCTACAGCTCTATCTTGCAGACCTCTCCTTGTGTGAAGGTTTGTTGCTTTTCTAGATACTAACGACTAAGATTGTGATAAATGCACTGTGCCTTCAATCATTGCCATTATTGCCCATAAATACATTCATAGACTAAAAGATATATTGCCATACACATCACAAAAAGTAATTTCACAAAAACTGTCAGTTAGTGTATTTCCCGAATAATACTGAACTTTAGGATATGCATGAAAGCCATGAGGGGTGGAAGACGTGAGGAAGAGGGGTCAGTAAGTATGATGAGTGGAGGGGAGTGATAGCATTATTTAAGGCTTGTGCAATGATCTCATGATTGTTCCAATCTAGATTTCTTCTGTTCTATACCACCCAAAAAGCAGTTTAGCTGTCTGATACTCTACTCTAAATACATTCACACCAAGACAAACTTTTATTTCCTCCACTATACTGCCTATTCTACCAAAAAAAAATCTACAAGGAGCATTCTGTGATCTTTATAATGACCACTGTAATGGTCTACCAATCATATGGAGCAGAAATACCATACAAACAACTGGCATCTGCAGATTATCATAGAAAATGGGATACTTTGGTTTACTGCCATCATGCTGTATAAGTATCATCATACTCAAGAAATCTAACCACAGAAGCCATATACTTGGGATGACACTGCAATCTTGTTTTTATTCCTTTCATTTACATGTAGATAGCTTCAGAAGTACTCTATCACTAAGCTCTAAAATACAAGCCTTACATGATCTCAGCTGTTTATGCTATTCCCTTAATCATTAGGATTTTTTTCTTTTTTTTACTGTTGTCATTATTATATGTCAATAATTCTTTACAGTATAGTGACAGTCAAGTCCCCAATTCCACAAAATCTATTCAGCAATTTAAGTTGCCATGACTAGCTGTACTACCCCACACCCCCCTCAGTATGTATGGCAAGATAGAGATGAAACTTGGGAGGACTGAGTGGACTTAGGCTGCAAATGGCACTTTCCATAATCTTTTTCTTTTATTTATGGCATTACCATTTGTGTCTACAGATTTTTCTCATACCAGTGACTAACTTTTTATCCTCTACAAGAATATCATCTTTGCCCTAGCTTAGTGTATCCATACCAAAAAGATTAAGCTTAATGTTATTTATTGTTATCATTGTTATTACAGTATTATCATTTTTATCATTATCATGACTATTCCTACTATAATTTTCTTATTCTTCTTTAGCATTATCATTGTCATTTTATTTTCATTATCATTATCATCATTATTATTATTGTTATTATTATATTTTATCATCATCATTATCATTATCATTATTATTATCATCATCATCATTATTACTATCATTATTATTACTACTATCACTATTATTACTACTATCATTATTATTATCATTATCATTACTATTACTATCATAACTATCACCATCATCATCATAATTATCATTATTAATATATTATCATTACAATTATGATCATTATATGTTACCATTATTATTATTATCATAATTTCATAATGTTAAATTTAATCATAGAAATAAAAACAAGCCTTTTCCTCTTGAAAACGGTTATTGGTGAATTCACTTAGGCCTGGTAACTGGCTCCTGAGAATAAGCAACCTTAGAGCTGTCTATGCTTAACCAAAATCAATTAAATAAACCACATTAGACTATTCTATATACAGACACTCCTTGCATCAATGGGCTACTTTACTTTTCGAAGCCTTGTTTGGCACCAGAAGTGGACACAAATAAGTCCCCCGACTATATATACAGTGGGGATGGTACAAGGCAAATCAAATTTGGTATCATGGATACCTATTGATATCTATTAGCTTTATATAGTAGTAAAAGGTTGTGGAAATATGAATATGAACGGTCAAATACTCCTACATTTTGCACAAACTCGGGACTGTGCATGCAGTGAGAAATGTTTTATCTCATAAAGCCTCTACCTCATCTGGGTTGTGATTTCACTTATGAGGCACATCATTCGGTCTGTCTGACCTCTTTTGCCAGTCAGATATGTTGGAATTTTGCATTCTGGGTGGGAGGTTGGAAGGTTGGCAAAATAAATAAATAACATATGACCTAACCCTGCCATTTCCAAGGATACTTCATGCTTGCCCCTTTACAAAGCAATTATCATAGAAAAATATTATTTTGGACCATATCCTGCAGCTGAATGGTAGTATTTTAGTGAGCATGCAAAAATTTACTATGCATGAAAAAAAAAATAAAGAATGACAGCAAACCCCCTATGTTTGATGCAATAATATAGTGGCATAAATGCACTGGTATGAAAGCTCGAGGCATGCAATTTCCCTAAACTTTGTAGCCTTGTCCTCTTTCTGACAATCTAGTGCAAGAAGGTATGTAATATGTACACGTTAAACATCAAACATTTTTCTCATGCAGTTTGTGTCAGGTATTTCTCACATATCTTAACAACTTATATTACAAAGTAATATAAGTACGTGGAGTCATTTAGTAGTATCTACAGTAGCGGTAGACCTATTCTTAACATACTAATCAAAGTAAACTAAAGGTTATGCAGGTGTCTTGGTGGGAATTTTAAGGCAGAAAGTTTCCATTCACAGAATCGCCAAGGGGGTGGGGATCCAGGAATGAAATACTATGACCGCTGAATACACTGCTACCATTATTAATTACAACGAGTCAATTGCACTGCCACGCAACCAAATCCACGAATGATAATCCACCACCAAAAAGATCCTATAATCTAATACCATTATCGTTTAACATCAAATACACATCATAAAAAATTTTCCCCGACCAAAAGTAAGTCTTTCCATTTTAAACCCAACATTTAATTTCTTCTCCCTCTTCGACTGCTTCACGACATCCTTTTTAACTCTAAGGCTGAACTTACGAAACTTCTTCCAGAGGGACGACATTTCGGGGAAACTGTCATAGACATTTCATATCTATTTTCCGCGTTTCCTGTCCTCCTTCTACTCCAGCTGACCGAGAGAACAACCAAATAGCAGTTTTTAAGGGACGGAACTCGGCCGTCTTCAGAAGGGGTTCGGAAACTCCCTTGGATTCCTAAAACTTTTCGATCCTATACTTCAGATCTTCTCTTCCCTCCTTATCTGTAGACGAATCTCTGAGTGCCTATATTTGCGAATGATACCATTTTCGTCATAGATATATAAATCGAGGATATAGATGACATTTTATCGTGTTTGTATGCCTAAAAGTAAGGAAGGGAAGACATGAGATCATAATCTGCCGAGAGTGATATGAGGTCACGCCGTTTTCTAATTTCGTGGGGCACTCGGCCATTCCCATTTTCTTTTGCGTTGCACATAGAAAACGGAAGGCCACAGATGCACCTTTGTTATCAATCGTATTTTTAATATATACGCACATCGATTTCAGGACGTATAAGAATAAGGGTAAAGATGAGCGAAGGCCGACAGAGATATGACGAACGAGTAGACGGCGTCGGAGCGGCCAGCCTGAAGTGTCGTCTGTGACAAGAAGAAGTCGTGACGGTCACGACGGTGTTTTGTTTTCCATTTTTAGCTGCGGTCGGGGCCTCGTCGCCCCTCTATTTACTCCGCTTTCCTCGCTTGCAATGCCCGCCCCCTGTTCCCTCTCAGCCTAGAACACACTTCCAACCCCTCCGGCAGAAGAGGTGAGTCGAAACCCGCCCCAGGAGCGGCGAAAAGTGCGACATTTAAGCGCGAAAAGTTCAGATGCAGGAGAGAGAGGGCGAGCAGGGCGACGCCTCGACTCTCGCCACTTCCTCGGCCTCTCATTCTCGGAAGTTGACTCACCGCTCGGGATTGTAACTCGGCTTCCCGTCGTCGTCACGGGGGAGTGCGGTGAGTCAGGCCCAACGAGAAGGAGCGCAGGAGAAGCCTCCCAGGACTCTTTAAGTGTGGGGAAGGGATAATTCGTGTGTCGTGGGCGTGTTTGAGTCGTGTGGGAGTGAACGAGTGTGGGCGAAGGACCCCTGCTCCTCCTCGCCTTCTGCTCCTCCTCCACTCCTCCTGCGGGGCTGCTCGGGTAGAGACGCGCAGAGGACTCCCCTCGCACGTGCTTTTGTCCCCCGCCAGATCCCCGAAGGCACGGAGCCGAGGGCGAGGTTTGCTGGAATATCCGCAGTGGGAATTGCGAGCGAGTGCCAGTGCCTCGTCGGCGGTGAAGGGGAAAAGGGGAAAGGGGAAATTTTTGCAGTGCCAGAGGAATGTGCTGGTGTGGTCATGCCTTTTCTGAGCTCGCTGGCATTTCCATGAAGGCTTGTGCGTGTGCTGTCGTCTTTGGCTGGGAAAATATCTGGTAAAAGTTCGTTTTGTATGTGATCAAGGAGATAAATTTCATCGATGTGCAGCTTTGTTTGTGTGTGCCATGCATAACTAGCCACGAAATTAAATTTAAAAATCAATCAGTAAGATCATTTGTAAAGAAATGTGATGCAACTTCTTTTTATTCTACTCATACAAATATAGAGTGCTTCCATAATATCAGATTAAATTACTGAAGTAATTACTGTTGTTGTTTTAATTCTGTGGTTGAAATTCCATGCAATGAAGGCCAGATTGATATTAGAACAAGCTGAGAGGATAAGGTTATAGGATCTGAGGGCGTAACAGAAGCATGATGCGTAAAGTAATGAGCTTATTTTGCTAGACTTAGCTTTGGCTGTTATAGCATTATATATTTTATGAGTATCACAAAAAGGATGTATCTAAATGTATTTACTCCTAGTGTTCTTCTATTTTTAAAGCAAACCTGCAGGATTTGAATGATGATATAAGCAAAGATGAAACTGGAAATTGGAAGGATAAAGTGGTAGCAGTGTAGCAAAACCAAATGTTTTAGTAAGTGTGTTTTGTGTGTTGTGTTTACCAGGAAGTAATAACGAGAGGAAGCTTTTTTTGTTTTTTTGGTTTGTGTGTGTGTGTGTGTGTGTGTGTGTGTTGTGGTGTGTGTTGTGTTTGGGGGTGTTTGGTGTGTGTGTGTGGGGAGAAGGAGAGAGAGAGAGAGAGGAAGAGAGAGAGGAAAAGAGAGGGGGGAGTGAGTGAGTGATGAGTGAGTGAGGGGGTAGGAGTGAGTGGTGAGTAGTGAGTGAGGGAGGTATGAGTAGTGAGGTATGGGGAAGTGAGTGTGTGGTGGGGGTGAGTGAGTGTGTGGGGAAGAGAAGAGAGAGGAGAGAGAGAGGAGAGAGAAGGGGAAGAGAGAGAGAGAGAGTGAGAGAGAGGGAAGGAGAGAGAGAGAGTGAGTGAGTGAGTGAGTGATGAGTAATGTGTGTGGTGTGTGGTGATAAGTGTGTGTGTGTGTGTGGATAACGTGTGTGTGTGGTGGGGATAGTGTGATAGCATGTTGTGTGGTGGGGTTTTTTTTTGAAGCAGAAAAGAGTAAACATGTGAAGTATCTGTGTTTTTATTTTTGTTTTTTTGAGTAGGGAAAAAAAAAAATGTTTTGCTTTATTCAGTTATGGGTGAATTGAGGAAACTTTTTTTTTTTGTAAAATTTGGGTTCAACAATAAGGATACATATCCTGCTCCCCCATCCTCTCATTTTTGTACGCTAGGGGTATGGTTGAGCAACCCGCATTAAGGATGTTCCATGGTTGCGTGAGAAAAGGATTGAATATTTTTTGAAAAGTATGATGGGTCTGTGTATTTGTGGGGGGGGGTGTATCCTAAATTTTGTTTCATTGTTAATATGCATACTTGGTTACGTAACACACTCATGCACAACACACTGTGCACACACACACATGATGCCACACACAATGCATGCACACACAACATCATGCACACCCACGCAGCACACACACACATGCATGCACACACACACATGCATCACACACCCCACATGCATGCACACAAAACCATGCATAAACACCACACACACACCACACAAAACCACCCACACACACAAAACACACACACACCAAAACACCCCCCACAAAACCCCACACCCACACACCCACACACACCCACACACACACACACAAACAACACCACACACACACACCCACACACAAAACCCACACACACCCACAAAACACAGGGACCCCACACACACCCCCAGGGACACACAACACCACACGGGGAAACACACCCCACACACCCCCCACACACAAACACAAAACACCACACACACACACAAAAGGACACACCCCCACCACACACAAACCCCACACCACACAGGGACAACACAAAACAAAAACACGGGAACACACAACCCACAAAGGGACACACAAAAACACACAAAAGGGACACAAAACCCACACAACACACACACCCCACAACCCCACAAAACCACACACCACACACCCCCACAACACACACACACAACCCCACACCCACAACCACACGGGACACACCACACACACAGGGACACACCCCACCCCACACGGGGACACAACACCCAAAACCCCCGGGGAAAACAACCCCCACACCACCCCGGGACACACACACACCACACACAAAACACACACCCCACACAAACACACCACACCCCCACACACCCACACACACAAAACACAACACACACACAGGGAAAACACACAAACAGGGCCAAACACCCCCCACAGGGACAAACACACACACACGGGGACAACACACACACACGGGGAAACACCCCACACACACACAGGGACACAAAACACCCCACACGGGGACACACCCACACCACAGGGACCACACACAGGGACACACACACAAAACACACAGGACAACCCCCACACACACCACAACACACAACACCCCACAACACACACCACACACACACACACACACCCCACACAACACAAAAAACCCACACGGGACACACAAAACCCCCAAAAAGGGACACCCAAAAACACGGGGAACACCCACCCCAACAGGGACAAAAACACGGGGCCCCAAAACACACACACAGGGACACACACACCCACACACACCCACACGGGGACACCACCACACACGGGACACACACACACACACACGGGGACACACACCACACACAGGGACAAAAACCCCACCACAGGACCACACACACCACACACCACCACACACACACACACACACACACAACACACACCCCCCAAACACACCACACACACCCCGGCACACACACACAAGGGACACCACACACACACCCCAACCACCAGGGACACACACACACTTTGGACACACACAAAAGGCCACAAAAAGGGACACACCACCCCAAACACGGGACACACACCACCCCCACCATTGGACACACCACGCAAAACATGGAAACACACACACACACGCGAAAACACACAAAAACACACACACGAACACAACTCACCCCACACGGACACAAAACACACACACACGGACCCACCCCCAAAACGGACACACCCCACCAAAACACACACACGGACCACCACCCACACGGCCCACACCACACACAAACAACACACACACACAAAAATACACACCACACACAAAAACCCAACACACACACACAAAAACCATAACACACACACACCACACACCACACAACACACACACACACCCCACACACACCACACACACACAACACACACAAAACCCCAGGCACAAAAATCCCGGCGCGCCCAAAAAAAGGCACACAAAAGCGCGCGGGCCCTTTTTTCCCCAAAGAGCACGGCCCCGCACGCACCAAATCCCCAACGCACACCACACGCATACACACACACGCAAAACGATACACCACACGCATACACACACGCATACACACACCCGCATAAAACCCCACCCCGCATACACCAAAACCCACCCAACAAAAAACACCGCATACACCCCGCACCCCACACACACCACACACAAAAACACACACCACACACAAAGGCCACACAAGCGTGCCCCACAAAAAACAGCAAAGCGTGCGCCCCACCCCACAGCAACACAAAAAACCGCACACACAACGCCCCCCGCACCACAAAAACAAAACACATTTCACAAAAAACCCCAAACACAAAAAAATCCACACACACCCAACACACACACACACACAAAACCCCACCACACAAAACACCCCCACACAACCCCACACACACAAACAGGGACACTTACATCCATACACCATACACACAACCCCACACGAAACCAAACGCACCCCCAAAAATTTGTTTTAATGGAATGCAGGTTTTAGCAGCCCCGGGAATATTTTTATTTTTGGGCCCTTTTTCTCAAAAAAGCCCAGAAAAATTTCTTTCCCCTTTTCCCCTTCCCAACCCTTTTCTTTATTTTTTCTTCATTCTCCCTTTATCTTCCAAAATCTTCCCCTTTTCACTTCCTCCTCTTCTCTCTCCTCTCTTCTCCCTCCTCTCCTCCTTTTCCCCTCCTCGTCCTCGGCCCCCACCCTCGCCTCTCTTCTTTTCTTCTCTTTTCTCTCTCCTTTTTCCCCTCCTTCCTCTCCTCTTTTCTCTTCACCCCTCCTTTTTTTCTCGTTGTTTCTCCTTTCCTCCCCCCTTTTTCCCCACATTTCTTTTCCTTTTCCCCTCCCCCCCCTTTTTCCCCCAGTTGGGTTCTCCTTTTCCCTTTCCTTTTCCTTTTCTTCTCCTTTTTCTCATTTCTTCTCCTCTCCCCCTTTTCCTTTCTTCTTCTCTCCTTTCCCCTACTCTACTCTTCCCCTCCTTTTTTCTCCCTTTTTTCCCCCCCTCCCCCTCTCCTTCTTTTTCTCTCCTTTTTCCCCTTTCTCTCCCCTCCCCCTCCTCTTTCCCTTTTCCCTTTCCCTTTTTCCCCCTCCTTCCCCCCCCCCTTTTTCTCTCTCCTCCTCTCCCCAAAACCCTTTACTGCCCTGCTTTTTCTCACTCTTAGGGTTGTAAACTGGGCATCATCTCATCATCAAAACAGCCTGTCCCCAAATTTTTGAAAAAACTTAAAAAAGAGTCGTCTGTCACATGACAGTCCCCTAAAGGTGGGTTTTTATTTTCAATATTTTCTTAGCGGTTTTTTACTTCTCCCCATTTTTTTGTAAAACTGTTTTATTTATATATTTAGAGGAAATGGTTTTTAAATTCACTTTTTTTTTAAAACTACAGGAAGTATGTTCTTTTTTTTTCGCTCTTTTTTCTGTTTTTGTGTAGTGGTGATTAAAAAGTAACAGGATTGGCCCTTTTTCAGTTTTAAAAAATTTTTTCCGACAAAGAAGAATTAAATGGTAACTTTTTCTTCCCATTTCAAAAAAGAGCTTTGGGGGAAAAGAAAATTTTTTTTTTTGTAAAAAACCTGAGTGATTTCATCATTTTTTTTCATTCAAATTTTATTTCAAAATTCCCGTAAAAAATTATAGAAAAATGCTGTATGGCAACCGTAAAGGAAAATTCAAGGTTTTTATTGGGGTAATGGGGCAGAATCATTTTCAGGTCATCCCCTATATAAACTCAAATCCCCTGTCAATACGCTTTTTTGCCTCTTCTTTCTTCTTTGAATGCAAATTTTTTTTTAAATCTCCCTGATTTCTTCTCACACACACTCCCCAAACCCAACTCACTCAATCACATTTCCCCCTTCTCTTTTTTTCCCCTCTTTCCCCTCTCTCTCTTTCTCTCTCTTTTTCTTTCTCTCTCTCCCCTTTTCTTCCCCTTTTTCTTCTTCTCTTTCCTCTCTCTTTCCCCTTTCCCTCTTCTCTCTCTCCCTCCCTCTCTCTCTTTCCAAAACCCTCTCTTTTCCCCCTCCCCCCCTCCTGTCCTTTTTCCTCTCCTCTTCTCTCTTTTCCCCTTTTTCCTCTCCCCTTCTCTCTCCTCTCTTTTCCCTCTCTCCCCTCTCTCTCTCCCTCCCCCCCTCTCCCTCTCCCTTTTTCCCCCTCCCTCTCCCTTTCCTCTCTCTCCCTCCTCCCTTTTGTTTTCCCCCCACCCTCCCTCCCTTCCCCTCCCTCTCTTCCGCCCACCCCCCCTTTCCCCCTCCCCTCTCTCCCCTCCGTCCCACACCCCCCGATCTCTCTCTCTCTCTTCTCTTTTCTCTCTCCTCTCTCCCCCTTTTTCTTTTTCTCTCCCTCTCTCTTCTCTCCTTTTCTTTCTCCTCTTTCCCATTTCTCTCCCCTCTTTCCTAAACCCCTCTTTCCCCTTTTTTCTTCTTCCTTTTCTTCTCTCTTTTCTTACCTCTCTCTCTCTCTCTCTCCTTCCTTTTCTCTCTTTTCCCTCATTCTCTTTTTCGGCTATCTCTCTTCCCTTTTTCTCTCTTTTCCCCCTTTTTCTCTTCTCTTTTCTCTCCCTCCCTCCTCTCTCTCTCTCTCTCTCTCTCGTCTCCCCTCCCTCCCCTCTCCTCCTCTTTCTCCCCACTCTTTTTTCTCCCCTTTCTCTTTACCTTTCTCTCCTCTCTCCTCTCTCTTTTCTTCCCCTTTTTCTTTTCTCCTTTTTCTTTTCTTTTTCTTTTCTCTCTCTCTTTTCTCCCTCTTTTCCCTCTGCCTCCCCCCTCCCTCCTTTTCTCCCTTCTCTCCTTCTCTCTCTCTCCTTCTCTCCTTCTCTCTCTCTCCTTCTCTCCTTCTCTCTCTCCTCTCTTCTCTTCTCCTCTCATCCTTCTCTCCTTCTCTCTCTCTCCTTCTTCTCCTTCTCCTCTTCTCGCTCTCTTCCTTCTCTCTCTCTCTCTCTTCCCTCTCCTTTCCTCTTCCTTCTCTCCTCCTCTCCTCTTCTCTCCTTCTCTCTCTCTCTCTCCCCTTCCTTTCCCCCTCTTCTCTCTCTCTCTCTCCTTCTCTCTCTCTCTCTCTCTCTCCTTTTCTCTCTCTCTCTCCTCCTTCTCTCCTTCTCTCTCCCCTTCCCCTTCTCCTCCCCTCTCTCTCTCTCCCCTCTCTCCTTCTCTCCTCTCTCTCACTCTACTCTCTCTCTCCTCTCCTCTCTCTCTCTCTCTCTCTCTCTCTCTCTCTCTCTCTCTCTCTCTCTCTCTCTCTCTCTCCCCCTCCCTCTCCCTCCCCCTCTCCCTCTCCCTCCCCCCATCCCCCCTTTTCTCTCTCTTGCTCTCTCTGCCCCCTATTAAGGGATAGAGGATCCCTTTGTAATCTCCATAGCAGGCACCAAACCCTACTTATCCTGATGAGCTCCACCCTGCTCTGGCCTGAGGCAGTGGTGTGTGCCTCTGATAAGCTATGCATTTCAAATTTAGTCCTTCAGGTGCCTTGCCTAAGGTCTTGTTTTGTTTGCTAGATGGATTCTTACATAATTTTTTCCCTAACAAGTTGGTTTCCTAGGCAATGCTTTTGGCCAATTACCTTGTCATCATGTAATGTGTTAATTTTCTTCATAGTTTATAAATTGATTGATGGTTTAGCTTGAAATTATATTGAGCCCCAGGTTGCTGCTCTGTTCATATTACATAAGTTTGTGCAGTTAGTTGTTACTTCACTTCCTCTTTGTGCCCTGATACCTAGCTCATATCTTAATGGTTAAGTTCTTTCTCTGATAGGCAGAGTGTTCTGTGTGACACATCAAGTATCTACGTGACCCTTGGCCTTACAGCTGTTTTTGATTAATGGTATTGAATGGCAAACTTCAATTATTGAGAGCTTTGATGATTTATTTTGCCTTTTTCTTGTTCTATATTGATGAATGAAGGTCTTTCAGAATATTATCTTGCTGATATTTAGATTTACATTTAGGGAAGGAATATTGATGCTACAGCTTCAGATCTAATCTGTGTATTTGGATAAGGAATAATGATAGTACATTTTCATACTTGATCTTAATCTAGTCCGATGTGGAGTATCTGATAAGAGATAGAATGTGACAGGAACAGAAAGCTTAATAGACTGCAGTGCATGTCATATAAGGGCAGTATATCTAGGTGGAGAAACATCAGAGGAGTGTTAGCACATTGGTCAGTCATTTTTTTTCCCTGCACAGTTTTGTTTTCCAGATTAGTATGAATTATTTATAGTATTTGGATTTTCCTTGTTATTGTACTGGAATAGGTTGAAGATATTAGTTGAAAATTATTAAAGTATTACAGACAATACTAAGAGCAATATCAGATGCCAGAAATTATTTTCAAAAATCAAGGGAAAAGGAAAGCAGGTGAGACGGGGCAGTACTCGTAATTGGCTCATTGGTGACTTTGTACTTGGGGAGCCTTTTGTGTGTAAAACAAAAAATTAAACTCGCAGTGGACAGGCATGTAGGTACATACCATCCCTGGCAGCTTTGGGTTAATATCTTTTGAATTAAGTCTTTGTGGAATGTTATTGCTTAATTAACTTTGCATAGCTAGTTTGTTTTAAAAGTCATTTTTTTAGTTTTGTGTGACATTATTTTCCTTTGCTCATAGAGTAATTAATTTTCTGTTATATTTCAAAGAATTATAGTGCAATTTTGATGACACAAAAAGTGTCAGGTTATTTAAAAATCATTATATTGTGACAACATTTTCCTGTATATCCATCTTGTAACTGCCTAAAAAACTGACTGTAGCTGCACTTAATCTGCGGGTTTTTATGCATAGAAAAAACAGTTTAAGATGTGTGCAAAATTGTAGTTATTGTTTCATGCACTTGGTATTGTAACCATAAATTTTTTTACCAAATTACACTATAGAAGTCTCTTAGTATTTCCACACCAGTGGTATTTGGATTTACCTTATGAACATGCCCCTTTCCGTTGAACTCCCATTTCTTCTTCTTATCTATCTTTTCTTCCATATGTTATTGACAAATTTGGCCATAAAAATGTGTTAAGAAAATCATTGGAAAACTTGTGGTTGAGGAAAAGACCAGAGAGTGAACACTGTAAACTTTATAGCTGGTATGGCTTTAAACCTCAGCAGTTTCATGTTACAATTGGTAGTGGAAGGGAGACATGTTTTACATCAAAGGACGTCAGTCTTTCGAGTGTGTGTAGAGGCCAGAGGAGAACTGAGAGCATGAAAAATTCATATTTAAAAATTGAATGAAGAATTACTAGAAGAATGAGGGAGAGAGAGTACACAGTATCATGTATCTGAATTTAGGCATGAGCTGGAATTGTGTCATGCAGCGGGAAACCACAAGTGATGTCATGCCATTTTTTAGGGAAAATTTTTTTCTCAAAATGTTCTTGAAGTTCTTTGTTACTTTTTGTTTCCCTTATTTATTATGGCTACTTTTTTTTTTTTTTATTTATTTATTTATTTATTTATTTATTTTTTTTTTTATTATGGCTATCTATACATCCCCTTTTTGGGTACGTATTTAGAAATAAGGCTTTAGGGAACTTGCTTAACTCTCCTATTTAATTGTCATTTTCAACAACTTTGTTTAATTTTTCATTTCTAAAGAATCAATTTTTAAAGTAATTCTTTTCCCTTTCCAGATTCTGTGAGATAAAAATACAAGATGCGGTGGTTAGGCCTGAGCATCTTGTTGGTCGTAGCCACCCTCTCATGGGCTACACAGGAGTGCAAGAAAAAACCAACGTGTTTTGAATGTATTCAGACACCCAACTGCATGTGGTGTGGGAAACCTGGGGGTTTCACTTGCAGAAAACTCATTGTTGACTTCGTTGTTTTTATATTCTACATTTTTTATATTATAGTTGTTAATAGTTTGTTGGTGAGGAAGAATTATTTATTTGATAATATATTGTTTATTGATAATTTGTTATAAAGAAGCCATTTTTCTGAATTTTTCATGCTTAAATTTTGTTGTACTTAAACTAGGATGAACATATATCTTTTATATCTATATCCATCTGTATCTATATAGATAGATAGATATAAATATTGATGTATTTACAATAAAGGGTATACAATATGTGATATATTTTATATAATGTTACAATGCAAATATGATATATATATAAAGTTACATAGTTTTAGATTTGATATATTGTAGATTTTATGTATACATGTATACATATAAATACTTACTTATATTATTTAGTAATATATATATTTTTTAACAATCTTTCATATGGTTTCATTGTTTTTTTAATTTAGAATTATAACACTGTAATGCTAAAATTCTTGCTGTCTTCTTATTTTTAAAGTTATTTTCTCATGTTTTTGTTTTTTACTATTCCATAGAATTTCACAAATGAGAATGGCAAAGGACTATCAAGGTGCATCAAGCGAACTGACGAATTAGCTACTGAGTGGCGTGCACAGTGCGGCAGTCTGTACATCGATGAACCTGGCAACTACTATGAAAATATTGTGAACAATGAACCCGACAGCTGCAGGTGTACTGGCAGGTGGAAGTGCCAGTGCCAAATGGTGTAAGCATTAGTGGGAGCAGTTTCTGAAGAAGCTGTCGTGCAAATCAAACCTCAAAGAGTACAGATGAAGCTGAGAGTCCGTAGTTTTTCACTCTTATTTTTTTTATATTGTTTACAGTATTATTCATAGGTATTTTGTATCCTTGCTGTAGCCTAGCAACTATTTATATACCTTAGTGTATTGGGGTGTCCTTGGTTGAACTTATGTATGTAAAGATTTGTAGCTGTTTCTTAAAATCACTGATGTTATTTTGGTATGTAGATTATGTGTTTAAACAGAGGGATCCACTATATTTAGCGATTATTTTGAAATATGTATTATTAGAAACTTGGTAGAGGGTTTTTTCTCTTTTGTTGATACATGTAACCCAGTGTCTTTATTTTGTATGTATTATACCAGTTGTCATATATATATATATATATATATATATATAAAATATATATATATTTTATATATATATATAATATATATAAAATTATATATAAAATATTATATATATAATATAAATTTCTTATTGACACCTCTAATCAATAATATTCTTCAACAGAGGAAGCATACAACATGCAAGTCACTTTCAGACAAGCAGAGGATTACCCTGTTGCCCTTTTATTATCTCATGGACTTGTCTAAGTCTATGGAGGATGACAAAGAGTCACTCTCCAAGCTGGGAATCCTTTAGCTGATGAATGCAAAAAATCACAAGGAATTTCAAACTTGGTTTTGGTTCCTTGTGGAAAAAGTTTGTAATGCCTTACGTCAGCACTGTTCCTGAGTAGGTAGTTTGGCAAAAAAGGAAATAATAAACTAGTTGTGTGTCTG
>NW_023659724.1:0-5000 GCF_015228065.2 Penaeus monodon
CCTCGCATCTCCCCCCCCACTCCTCTCTCCCCTCCTCTTCTCCATTTTCACTTGTTCCTCTTCGTCCCCTGGCGCATTTCTTCTTTTCTCTTCCTATCGGTTTTAATTCTCCTTTCCTTCTTATATTTTTCCTCGCCTCTCTTTTCTCTCTTCCAGCCGATCTTCTATTCCTCCTCACTTCCGTCCTTCCCTCCTTCATTCGCTCCCCTCCTCCCCCCTCTCCCTTTTACTTCCCTTCCTTCCACGTCTTTTATCAGCCTTCCTCCTTCCTCCCTTCTCTTCTCCTCCCCTTTCTTCCTCCTTCTTCCCTCCTCCCTGATTCCTCCCTTCCTCCCACCCCCTCCGCTCTCCTCCCTACCTCCCTTCCTCCTCCTCCCTCCTAGTCCCCTTTCATGCTTCCTTCCTCCCTCCCTTCCTCCTCCGTCCTCCCCCTAGTCCCCCCCTCTCTTCTGTTTCCAAGTCCCCTTCCATCCTCCTCCGCTCTTATCCTTCCCTTCCTCTTCTCCCTCTTCCTAGTCCCCTCCCATCTTTCCCTCCTTCCCTCCCTCCTCATCCTCCCCTCTCATCCTTCCCTCCCTCCCCTCCTCCCCCTCTTCCTAGTCCCCTCTCATCCTCCCTTCCTCCTCCCCCTCCCTTCCTCCCCCTAGTCCCCTCTTGTGCCGTTCTTAGAGGACTAGTTTGTGATTCTGTTGTGACAAAGGCTTTCGCTCCGTCTTCCGGCCCCTTTCCCCTCACTCTTCCCCTCGGTCTTTCTGTCCCCCCCCCCTGTTTCTCTTTCGTTTGTTTGCTTAGTTGTTTGTTTATATTTGTTTGTTGTGGTCTGTCTGTCTGTCTGTCTGTCTGTCTGTCTGTCTGTCTGTCTGTCTGTCTGTCTGTCTGTCTGTCTGTCTGTCTGTCTGTCTGTCTCCTCTCTTTCTTTCTTTCTTTCTTTCTTTCTTTCTTTCTTTCTTTCTCTCTCTCTATTTCTCTCTGTCTGCCTCCCGTTCCTACCCCTCCACCCCTTTCCTGCTCTTTCTCTTCTTCTTCTTCTTCTTCTTCTTCTTCTTTTCTTCTTCTTCTTCTCTTCTTCTTTTTCTTCTTCTTCTTCCTCCTCCTCCTTTCTCCTCCCTCCTCCTCCTCCTCCTCCTCCTCCCCCTCCTCCCCCTCCTCCTCCTCCTCCCCCCCCTCCTCCTCCTCCTCCTCCTCCTCCTCCTCCTTCTCCTCCTCCTCCTCCTCCCTCCCTCCCTCCCTCCCTCCCTCCCCCCTCCCTCCCTCCTCCTCCCCCTCCTCCTCCCCCCCTCCCTCCTCCCTCCCTCCCTCCTCCTCCTCCTCCCTCCCTCCTCCTCTTCCTCCTCTCCCTCTTTCAGTCTCGGTCTCGGTCTCTCTCTCTCTCTCTCTCTCGGTCTCTCTCTCTCTCTCTCTCTCTCTCTCTCTCTCTCTCTCTCTCTCTCTCTCTCTCTCTCTCTCTCTCTCTCTCTCTCTCTCTCTCTCTGAGTCTCGGTCTCTCGGTCTCGCTGCCTATCCATCGATCTATCTGCCTGTCTGTCTGCCTGCCTGTCTGTCTGTCTGTCTGTCTGTCTGTCTGCCTGTCTGTCTGTCTGTCTGTCTGTCTGTCTGTCTGTCTGTCTGCCTGTCTGTCTGTCTGTCTGTCTGCCTGTCTGTCTGTCTGCCTGTCTGTCTGTCTGTCTGTCTGTCTGTCTGTCAGCTTGTCTGTCTCTAAATCTCCATCTCCGTCTCCCTCGCCGTCCTCCTCTATGTCTTTAGTCTTTTTTCCCCCTATCCATTTTTTTTTTTTCTCCAACCCCATTTCCTCCATCGTAACGCCATCCCTTCTTTCCCTTCCTCTTCTTAAACTCTTAATCAACCGCCATGATTCCCTCTTCACCAACTTCCTCTCCTTCTCCTCCTTCTTCTTCTTCTTCTTCTCCTCCTCCTCCTCCTCCTCCTCCTCCTCCTCCTCCTCCTCCTCCTCCTCCCCTCCTCCTCCTCCTCCTCCTCCTCCTTCCCCTTCTCCTTCTTCTCTCTTCCACCTCCACCTCTACCTCCACCTTCCCCTCCACCTCCACCTCTACCTCCACCTCTTCCCCCTCCCCCTCCACCTCTTCCCCCTCCCCCTCCCCCTCCACCTCTTCCCCCCCCCCCTCCTCCCCCTCCCCCTCTTCCCCTCCCCCTCCCCCTCCACCTCTTCCCCCTCCCCCTCCCCCTTCCCCCTCCTCTTCCAGCACCTCCTCCTCCTGATCATCTGGTCATCCCATCAGTCAGAAAGGAAGGGATCCCGTCGGCTCGTTCCGTGTCCCGGGCTTCTCGCGCCGCGGGAAAAAACAATTTCCCGGGATCGCAAGTTACTCTCGGGAGGGGTGGGGGAGGGGGAGGGGTGGGTGAGGGGGAAGGGTGGGGGGAGGAGGTGGAGGTGGAGGAGGAGGAGGAGGAGGAGGAGGTGGGGGAGGAGGTGGAGGAGGAGGAGGGAGGGGAAGTGGTGGAGGAGGAGTAGGGGGAGGGAGGAGGAGGAGAAAGAGTAGTAAGAAGAGATTTCAAATTCAAAACACTTTATTCCATTAGTTACAATGGTTCTTCATGGAGGAGGGGAAGAATGAGGAGTAGGATGGGGATGAGGGTGAGGTAGAAGAAGAAGAAGAAGAAGAAGAAGAAGAAGAAGAAGAAGGAGAAGAAGAAGAGAAGACGAAGAAGATGAGGAAAAAGAAGGGGGAGATGGGGAAGGAGGCAGAAGCGGAGGAAGAAGGAGAAGAAAAGGAGGATGATACACACAAACAAGTAAACAAGCAAAAACCTTTACCCAGACACAATCCGCGAAAGACAAGAATCTTCCCTTTACCCATTCCTCGCCCTTCCCCTCAATTCCCCACCCCTCCAAACTCCTCCCCACCCACCCCACCTCACCCCATGCCCCACCCCCTCCCCTCCCTCCCTAACTCCCTCCTATCTCACCCCCTCCCCTCCCCTCCCCTCCCCTTCCTTTCCCTCCCCTGCCCTTCTCTTCCCTGCCCTCCCCTTCCCTCCCCACTCTTCCCCTCCCTTCCCGTCCCTCCACCACCCCTCCCTCCCCCCTCCCCCCGCAAGGAGAGGAAAAACAGATAAGAGGGAGGGAAAACCTCAAGGCTTCGCAAAATAAACTTCCCGTTAAAGCGATTCCCGGAGACAGACAGCCACTCCTGCTAAACGATTCCATTCATCGATCCGCGCCTCTCCCAACCCAGGCCTCCTCCTCCTCCTTCCTCCTCCCCCCTCCTCCTCCTCATTTATCCTTCCTAATCTTTCTCTATCTTCTACTCCTCCTCCTCTTCCCTCCTACTCCTTCTTCTCCTTCTCCTTCTCCTTCTCCTTCTCCTTCTCCTTCTCCTTCTCCTTCTCCTTCTCCTTCTCCTTCTTCTTCTTCTTCTCTTCTTCTTCTTCTTCTTCTTCTTCTTCTTCCTCCTCCTTCCTCCTCATTTCTCCTTTCTTCTCTTTCTCTTCCTTCTACTCCTCCTTCTTCTTCCTTGCTCCTACTCCTTCGCCTTCTCCTCTTCCTCTTCTTCTCTTACTGAAGCTGCTCCTCCTCCTGTTTTCCTTCCTTCCTTCCGTCCCCTTCCTTTCCCTCCTATTCCTCTCCTATTTTCCCTCCCTTCCCTCCTTCCCTAATCTCTCCATCTTTTCCCCTTTTCTTCCTCCCCTCCCTACCCCCCCCTTTCTACCCACCCTAACCTCTCCACCCTCACACTCAATTCTCCTCTCCCCTCTAACTCCTTCCCTCCCCCCCTTCTCCCTTCCCCCTCCCTGCCCTCCCTCTATCCCTCCCCACGCTTCCCCTCTCCCCTTCTCCCTCAATCCCTCCCCACCCAACCCCTCTCCCCCTCCCTCTAACCCTCCCCACCCTACCCCTCTCCCCCCTCCCTCTAACCCTCAATCCCTCCCCACCCCACCCCTCTCCCCCCTCCCTCTAACCCTCAATCCCTCCTCACCCCACCCCTCTCCCCCCTCCCCTCTACCCCTCCCCCCTCCCAACCACCCCCACCCCTACCCGAACCAGGAGGCCAATCGAGTGAGTTCCATTTGGGCCGAGTGTTTGCGCTGCTCGTCGCCACCGGCTGCCTCTCAGGTACGCCCCTGCTTGACTATAAAGCATGGGGGGAGGGGGGAGGGGGATGCCCTCTGCTTGACTAGAAAGCATGGGGGGAGGGGGAGGGCGGAGGGGGTGCTGTCTATAAATCATGGGGGGAGGGGGATGCCTCTGTTTGTCTATAAAGCATGGCGGGGGTAGGGGGAGGGGTACAGGAGGGGGTAGGAGGAAAGGAGGAGAGGGGGAGGGGGTGGGACGGAAACAGTGGGGTACGTACTTTTTTATTCCAAGGACGCATGGACAAGGCTGACATATATGTACATTCACTCACGCCCACGGCAATGCCCACACTCAAATTATTATTCTCTCTCTCTCTCTCTCTCTCTCTCTCTCTCTCTCTCTCTCTCTCTCTCTCTCTCTCTCTCTCTCTCTCTTACTCACTTTCATTCTCACTCACTCTCACTCATACTCATTCACACTCACACTCATTCACACTCACACTCATTCACACTCACACTCATTCACACTCACACTCATTCACACTCACACTCACACTCACACACGCACACACACACACACACACACACACACACACACACACACACACACACACACACACACACACACACACACACACACACACACACACACACACACCATGTTGATAAAAAAAAAGAATGTAATTGTAAAAATACTCACGAAAACCTCGCACTGCTTCTTACCTGCTGGAAAAAGAGAAAAAAAATACGATTAATTTGCATATAAAGGTTTCATGTCTTGTCATTTACATACTAACTGGGTTCTAGATGCACGAGCGCACGTGGGTGGGCTAGGGAAACAGGAGGGTGGGGAGAGGAGGGAAGGAGGGAGGCAGGGAGAAGATGCAGGAAAGGGAAGGAGAGGAGGGAATTGGAAAAGGGAGGGAGGGGAGGGAGGGAGGGAGGGAGGGAGGGAGGGAGGGAGGGAA
>NW_023659725.1:0-20728 GCF_015228065.2 Penaeus monodon
ATATCTATATCTATATATATATATATATTATATATATATATATTATATTATATATATATATTATCTATTATTGTATATATATACATATATATATATATATATATATATATATCTATATATATATATATATATTATATATATATATATATTATATATATATATATATATATATACATACATTATATATATTATCTATATATATATATATATATTATATATATATATTATATATGTATATATATATGGACACACAAATTTTTCTTTTTCTTGTATAAATATATATAAATATATGAATGATATATGTATATATATATATACACATAACATACTTATAAAAAAAAAATAATATATATATATATATATATATATATATATATATATGTATATATTGTTATGCCGGCCGCCTCGTCTCTCTGCCACCAACACAAGGCAGGCTAGGCAGACGGCGTGCTATCCACAGGGTCGTGAACACTGAACAGCTCCAAGAGGCACCAAGCACCACAGCGTCCAAGAAAACAAGTTATACACAGTTATTTACCGTACACTTTTCTATAGGCACAATACAGGGGGGAAACCAGCATGTCACACTGCACGATACAGCTTATGACAGGGCAACACAAAGTTTATCAGGTCACAAGGGCACACACGAGGTCTTCACAGGAGCAGCATCCAACCCCGTCTCCCTCTTGGCTTGTTCCTCCGCTCCTCTGCTCACAGCCAGTTGCGTCATGTTTGCCCAGGTCCCTTCATGTTAACACATGCCCAGGTCATCCTTTTCATGTTAACACATGTTTCGCACAGAGACAAAGACCCACTGGCGTAGCACTATCCCCCCCTATCAAGCAGATGACCCGTCTGCTCTGACATACCTAAACATGAAACAAAATACAGAAAATTAAAATAAAATTAGTCCTCAGGAACAAACAAAATTCTTTCAAACAAAAGTAACCGTAATTGAAAATCAGTTCTCAGAAACAAAAATCTTTCATCCAGTGCGGCTTTCTTCACTCTCGCTGGGGTCACTCTGGAGGAGGTGTGGGCGGCGGTAGATTGGCAGTGGCCCCCAGAGGGATATCTCCTGCCCCAAGACCTGGCTCATGGTCACCATTGACGTCTGCTGCATCGCCCTCACCGTCCAAATGCTCGTCCTCATCTCGGTCAGCGTCTGCCACGTCCTCATCGCCGCTACTGGGGCTAACGTCATCTTTTTCACCATGGCCCCAGGAGTAGCTTCCTGGCCCATGGTAACGCCACAGCCGGTGCGCCAAGTCCTTGAAGAAGTCAGGCACACTCTGTCACCTATGTTGTACCTCACTTCCCTCATGCGCCGGTCATAGGTTTCCTTCATGGCATGGCCGGATACCTTGAGCTTGCCACGCACTCGTCGGTGCACCTCCGCCAGGTTAGCGGCGCTCCGGTCCTCGAGGAAGTCAGGCAACGGCCCCACACCAACCAACTCCTTGCTCCCCGACGACTCTTCTGGATGCTCCACTTCCTCACAAGTGCCCAGCTTTGCACCAGCTGGCACCTTCAGGTCCTTATTGGAGAAGTTAGCTACCAACACTGTAACTAACCCCTTCCCTGGTCCAACAAGGCTCCGCCCAACCGCTACGCCATCAGCTAGCTGCAGGTTTTGGATGAGCTCCACGAGGCCCTCTACTCCACGCATCACTCTTGATAGGCGACACCGGATTCTAGACTCTGTCCTGGGGGCAAGGTGCAGTCGCTCAGCCGTAACTACTCTGCATAGCCAACCATTTGACGCAGGGGCACATCTTCACCGTGCACCCTCACCAGCTTCCGTCCAAGGTCGACACACGCCTTACTCTGCGTCAGGTAGTCAAGGCCCAGCAAACAGTGCTCGTCCAGATCGGCCACATACACCGGTAGCCGCTGCACCGTGCTGCCCACGCCAATATGAGCCTCCACTGGCCCCTTGAGCTGCACACAATGCCCCGTGACACCACACAGTCTCTGTGGTGCGTCTGGAAGTCGCATAGTGGCCAACATATCAGGCCGCACTAGGGTCTTCTCAGCCCCAGCGTCCACTGTCAGGTGGTATGGCTTCCCATCTACTGAGCCCTCCACCTGCATCGTGCTGGTTCGACGGCAGCTTACCCAAGTCGGGGCCCGGGAACCGAGGACGGCTGGGTTTCGGCCCCCTTCTCCAGCCTGTCCGAGTTTTCCGCCTGTACCACTTCCTTAGCCTTAAGACATGCACTCGGATGGTGACCATACCTGCCACAGTCCTTGCAGCACTGCTGGAAGGCATCAGAATCCGTCCGGTTGAGAGGACGTGTTCTCCGCTCCCTCCGACACCGACTACGTCTGTGCCCTTCCTCACCGCAGCCCCAACACAAGCCTTGGAAAATGCTCAGGCTCACCTTTCTCAATGCTACCTTCTCCACTTTAGCCTTCCGGCCCCGGAGGTCACGGCGGGCTGAGCAGCTGGCCCTAGGCCACTGGTTGCCTTCAGGAAGGCCTCGAACTCCAAGGGCCCTCGCCAGCGCCACCTGCAGGTCCTCAGGGTGTGCCTGCTTGACGTAGATTTGCAGCTGCTGGTCCTGCAAAGCGTCAACAAAGATATCGCGGGCCAGGACCACGATCATCTCCTCCGCAGCCGCAGGGTACGACCTCTTTACCAGCGCCTCCACATCCTGCACCAGCTGGGACAGTGTCTCGCCACGCTCACGAGTCCGCTTCTTCAAGTGAGCCCTATATACCTCGGCCTGGTGGTGGTGCCCGAAACGGCGTTTCAAAGCCTCCGCCACGCTGGTGTAAGAGGCATGTTGGGATGGTGGCAGATGGCCCAACACTTCCACCGCAGGGCCCCTTAGCGCTGTTACCAGCTGCAGGGCCTTCTCTTCCTGGCTCCAGCCCTGGGCAGATGCCAGCATTTCAAATTGGGCGACATATGCCTCCCAGGCCACCTTCCCGTCGTACTCAGCTGGCTTACACCTCAGAGAATGTCTGGAGGCCGAGGGGCTGCCGGGTGGAGAACGCGTGCCGTGAACTAACACGCCCGGGGGGGAGGAAGGGGGTGAGGGAGGCAACGAGGCAGGTTGACCGGGTCCGAGTTTGCCGCCACCTATACCCAAGGGAGTGGTTCCGATGGATCCCCAGCCTTCTGCAGCGACCACTGGCTGCGACACGATGCTGCGAGGCTCGGGGGTTTCCTGCCACAGACCCCAGGCAGACCCCAGTAAATCTGACACTCTGGCATCTGTTGCCAGAACCTCGTCTGCCTTCTCTGCTTGCAACGTTACTACCTCGTGACGCCGCCTTTCCTCCTTCACTTCCTCCCTCAGGCCCTGAACCTCGCCCTTCAGAGTCTGCACCTCCTCCATCAGTTCACTCTTCACGCTGTTGCAGGCCTTGTCGGTGTACTGCTGAGTTTCCATCTTCACAGAAGCAAGATTGCTCTGTAGCACCTCAACAAGTTGGCAGAACTGTTCCTCTGCCTTCCTTGCCTGCATCTCGACGAGATGGTGCGCCTGCTCGTGTGCCCTCTGTGCCTGCTCTTCTGACCTTTGTGCCATTTCCTCCCTCATACTGGCCAGCATGGCAGTGATCAGGTCCATCTGGCTCGGCTTCACCTCACTCGTGTCTGCCTCAGTCATAGCCTCCTCTCCCTCATGGCTGCCGCCATCTTTGGACGGCATGATAAATCGGCGCGTCTCACTGATCAAATATCACATATCCCACTCCTGACACCATTTGTTACGCCGGCCGCCTCATCTCTCTGCCACCAACACAAGGCAGGCTAGGTAGACGGCGTACTATCCACAGGGTCGTGAACACTGAACAGCTCTAAGAGGCATCGAGCACCACAGCGTCCCAGAACACTAAGAGGGGAAACGCCAAGTGGCGAGGCAGGGCACAAAATAAACACAAAATGACAGTCTTTCCTTTATTTACAAAAGTTATTTACTGTACACTTTTCTATAGGTACAATACAGGGGGGGAACCAGCATGTCACACTGCACGATACAGCTTATAACAGGGCAACACAAAGTTTATCAGGTCACAAGGGCACACACGAGGTCTTCACAGGAGCTTCACCCAACCCCGTCTCCCTCTTGGGTTGTTCCTCCGCTCCTCCGCTCACAGCCAGTTGCGTCATGTTTGCCCAGGTCCCTTCATGTTAACACATGCCCAGGTCATCCTTTTCATGTTAACACATGTTTCGCACAGAGACAAAGACCCACTGGCGTAGCAATATATATGTATATATACATATATATATGTATATATATATATATATATATATATATATATATATATATATATATATATATATATATATATATATATATATATATATATATATTATATATATATATATAATATATTTTATATTTATATATATATATATATATATATATATAATATGAAAAGGAAACAGCCACAGTAGAAAATGAACTAAACCGTAACGTTTCGACTCTTCACGAGTTCCTCTTCAAACGAATGAACCGAAATGGATACAGGGAGAAAATTTGGCAAGTATATATAGTGATAGAGAGACAGGACGAACAGAGCTGAATCAGTTCTCAGGAGGAGGGTCAGGTCGAAGAGTCTGGGGAAGGCTTTGCTAACTAACGAGGAGGTAAGATCATCCAGGCCCCATTGACCAGCACTCAAGTTGAAATTAGGCATTTTTCTAATCAATAGAGATTCTAACATTTTTCTCTCATACGAATTGGCTGATTTATGAATTAATTTAGCGCTTTTCCAGTTAAGCCGGTGACCTTCATCACGTAAATGAACGAAACACGTATTTGATTCTCTAGCAAATCTAACATCACGCTTATGTTCATTAATTCTTTTCTCAAAAGCTCTACCGGTCTCACCTATGTAAAACTTTGGGCAATCTTTACAAGGTATAGTGTAAATACCAGAAGTCTCAAGAGCACCGCTAGCCGCATTGTGTTTAACTAAAGTATTACGCAACGTATTCGGATAAGTAAAGACAATGTCAATGCCGCCTTTTAAATATGTGCCGTTTTTCATCGAGGGACGGGTTATACGGAACAATTAATAGATTACTGGCACTATCCTGTTGAGAATTACGGGAATGAGTATAAAATTTCCATCTCGCAGATGAGTGTGCCTGATTTAAGAAGAAACGGGGATATCCTAATTTCGAAAAAGTTTCAAAAATGACGTCAAGCTCCCGATCAATAAACTCATTATCACAAATTCTATATGCCCTAAGAAACATGGACGAGACTACTGACTTTTTAACATATAACGGGTGATTCGAGAAAAAGTGAAGATAATTAGCGGTGTGAGTAGGTATACGGTAAACCGAAAATTTAAGCGAGCCATTTGCATTGAATAAAAAGTATGTCGAGAAAAGGGAATTTCCCTGAATCTTCCCATTCTACTTTAAAATTGATAGTACACGCGAGGTTGTTTTAGTTTACTGAAAAAATCATCGAATCTGAACGGTTCACTTGCCACATAGAAAATATATCATCAAAATAACGAAACCAAACCGTGTCGGGAGGGAGAAACGACGGAAGGAGTTCAGATTCAAAAATCTCCATATATATAAATTCGCAAGAACCGGGCTGAAGCTACTTCCCATCGCGATACCATGGATTTGTTTATAAAATTCGCCGCTCAAAAGTAAAGACATTATTCGTGACGCACAAAGAATGAGATCGATAAAGCAATGACCGGAATAGGGATCTTCTCACGAGCAGCGATATTAAGTTTTTCTTTCAGAAATTCTAAACAATCTGGCAAGCGGAATGTAAAGGTTATGTGAGAGAGGAACCAAAAGAGGCGGCCCCACCCGTGAGGCGGGAGGCTTCAGGCTCAGGGGCCAAGGAAAAGGAGGGAGCCCCGTTCGCCTTCCTCTGAAAAAAAGGAGGGCGGTTGATGGGGACTAAGTCTGCAAGGCCTCAGAAACACACACGATCCTCACAAGCAAAACAATCCGGAAGACTTGCAGGCCTCCCCCTCGCGCGCGTGCCCCTCCGCCGCCCGCTGCCCTGCTCCCCCCTCCCCCCCCCTCCCTCTCCCCTGCCCCCGCGCCCCGTGTTTGCCAGGGGCCGGCCTTCCGTCCTCCCCGTTCCCTCCGTCCCCCGCCCCTTGCGCCCGCCGGCCCCCTTTCCCCCTGCCGTTTCCCCACGTTCCGCCGCCGCCGCGGCCCCCTTCCCCGTGCCTCCCACCCCTCCCCGCCCGTCCGGTCCTTCCCACGTGCCTCCCCCTCCCCGCCGCCGCCGCTTCCCCCCCCGTCCCCCGGCCTCCCCCTCTCCCGCTC
Source organism: Penaeus monodon (assembly GCF_015228065.2). Classification (NCBI taxonomy): domain Eukaryota; kingdom Metazoa; phylum Arthropoda; class Malacostraca; order Decapoda; family Penaeidae; genus Penaeus; species Penaeus monodon. Next base: position 6,272 of record NW_023659725.1, read on the forward strand.
CCCCCCCGTATCCCCGGTTCCCCTGCTGCGGCCCCCGGTTCCCCGCTGCCCGCCCCCGCTGCCCCTCCCAGGCCGCCGTCCGGCCTCCCCCGCTCCCCCGTCCCCGCCCCCGGTCATCCGCCGTCCCCTTCCGCGCCCGTCCCCGGTCCCCGTCCGCCGCCCGCCCCCCCCCTCCCCCCCCCCCCCCCCCCCCCCCCTGCCGTTCCCCCGATCTGTCCCCTCCGTCCCTCCCCCACTCGGCACGTCCCCGCCCTTTCCTCCCCCCTGCGCCCCGTCGTCCGTCCCCCGGGCCCGCCCAGTCCCTCCCTTGTTGTCCCCCCCTCCACCCCCGGCCTGTTCGCCTCCGCCCGTGTCCCTCCCCCGGGTCGTCCCACCCCCCCCCCGGGTCTCGAGTCTCCCCTTCCTGTCTTTCCCCCCCCCCCCCCGGGGGGTTCCCCTTCCCCTTCCGCGCGAGCCGAGGCCGTCCGTGCGCCCCCCCCCCCTCTGTCCCCTCCTCCCCCGGCCCTCTCTCTCCTCCCCGCCCCCCCTGTACCCCCGCTCCCCTCCTCCCCCCCCCCCCCCCCCCCCCTCCCCCCCCCCCCCCGCCCCCCCTCCCCCCCCCCCCCCTGCGGACCATTCCCACTCTCCTCCCCCCCTCCGTCCCCTCGTCTGCTGCGCTTCCCTTCCTCCCCCCCTCCTCACACCCCTCACCGTTTTCTTTCCCTCTCCTCCCCTGCTCCCCGCGCGCTTCCCCGCCTTGCCCTCACACCCGCTCACCATCGCCCACTTTGCCCCCTCCCCCCTCCCCCTTCCCCTCCCCGCGCTCCCCCCCCCGGGTCCCCGCCAGCTTTCCCTTCGCCGCCCCTACCTCTGCTGTTTGGCTTGTTCACGTTCTGTCCGCCCCTCATGTCCCCCCTCGTCCCCCGCCTCTGGCTCATCCGGCTCGGCTCCCTCCCCGTTTTCTTTTTTTCCCCCCCTCCCCCCCCCGGTGTCCTTACCTCACTACGTCCCCTGGTGTCCTCCCGCCCCCGCCCCTCCCCCCCTCGCTCCCCTCCTGTTCCCCCCTGCGGCTATGGCCGCGGCGGGCCGTGGTCCAGGCGGTGTGTACTCGAGCCCCCACCCCCCCTCTCGTGGCTACCATCCCCCACCTCTCCGGTCGAGACAGCCCTATCAGTTCATGGCGCACACGGTCCATCACACCTTTGGTTCTCCCTCCGGCTGGGCGCCCGGCGCGGCTCGGGTTCCACTGGTCCCCGATCAGGCCCCGCGGGCGCACCCGGAACCCTGGCTCCACCCACCCAGCACGGGGGCCCTCCCGTTCCCGTACTCCGAGCCCGCTCGACACCCACACGCCGCCCGGTACCCCCCCGACGCGGTTGTGCCCCGTCTCTCCCGAATCGGGCGTCCACCGCGGGGACACCATTCGCCCCCCTTCCACACGCCCCCGGATCCCCCCGGACCCTCGTGCTACGGGCGCGGCGACTATCGTCGGCACCAGACCACATCAAGAGCACACTCCCGACGAGCCCTCGCCCACCTACCACCGAGCCTCGCCCCACTGCTGCCGTGAGCCCCCCGACGTCGCGATAAGCACCGCGGTGCTCTCGCAACCCTCCCCCCGACTCCACGCAATGTTTACAGAAAGGGAGCGGAAAAAAGTGAAGGAAGGAATAGAAGAGATGAGAATAAAGGTATGAAAAGAATATCGGAGAGGATCGGGGCAAGGAGAAAGGGGGGGGGGGAATAGGCGTTGGTACGGGGCGGTGGGGAGGTTGAAAATCCTCACAACACCTCCACTACCACGGCGGTCGGAAGAAAAAAGAAAGGACACAACCCACGGAAACACACACTGGAGAAAGAGAAACAGAGAAAGGAGAGCACAGAGCCATCGACACTTACATGCCTCAAAAGTTACAGGCAGATGTTACTGTTCAGCTGCGACGTGCCTAGAGACTAAGACATCACGTAACACACAAACACAATAGGTAAAATGAAATATTTAAATAATACGAGTAAAAAAAAAACAGTAAAATGAAAGTAAATAAAAAACAAACACAAAAGCTGGCTTGTCTCTAACTAGCAGCCCAGCCACAGGAAGGGGCTGAGCAAAAGAAAAGCCAATTACAGCTCCTGAACAGCTACACATCAGGAGCAAGGTAAGCAGCAGACGAGAGACGGTTCCTCTGTCACATCATCAGCACGTATATGGCTCCACCAGTGAAGTCGGCTCGAACATCGGCCCTGGTCCATCTGAGTCAACATTCTCGACATTCAGGCGTCCTGGTATGGGTCGATGGGAACATGTGAGTCGAGGTCAGGGCAACATCTGGGTCATCTGGTTCTGTGACCGCATCACAGGTGGCAACAGCTACAGAAAGGCCAGAGTAGGCAAAGCCATCCTCTATGTTGCAATCTTCTTCTGGAATGTCGTGCTAAGTAGTGTGGGAGAAATCGTCCCATTCCATCTGTCTGGTTCAACAGCTTCCCTCAGGTACCAAAAAAGGATTCAGTGAAGGTGCTTTCGCGCCTTCTATGACGGAGACTGGCGAAGCAATTGTAATTGTGCGGTTCCTTTTCAGCTTGAAGAGTAAACCTTGGCCCTCTGTCATGGCCCAAGGGGGTAGGATGAGGCATTCCCAGGCATGAGCCTTCTGTAGATCCTGGACTGACGGGACACCTGTCTGCCCATCTGTGGCAAGCTAGAATAATGCCTTGTAAGTATCTGGAGGATGTTGGACTCCTAATCCTGTGGCGATAGTCGAGTTCCCCTCCTCAAGGCAAGTCCTGACAGGATGGTACATGATTCCGGCAGCTGTATCCATGAGGGCCTGAGTCTGCAAGAGTATAGGGTGTGGTTGACAGACCGCGGCGCACTGTCTTAGACACTCCCTAGAGGTAGTAGACGTCAGGTCCTAGAAAGCTTGCTACCATGTTTCAATGTAAGGAGGAGCCTGTGTGAAAGTTATGGTTTTAGGGCCCCATATGGAGCATCGTCGATCGAGGTAAGCGGTCGCTAAAAAGGGTTGAATATATGAAGGTAGTATTAGTGACTTTCAGAATAGAGCAGAAGAGAGTTAATTGAGTAACATTCCATCCACCATTGTCCCTAGGCAAGGAAATGCAAGATGTTCTAGAAAACGACAGTGGAATGTGGCGGGATCTCAAGTGGCGTCGCAGTAAGGGCACAGAAGCTGTCTGGTAGAGGAGCTGGGGATGGGCCTTTGGAGCATTCCAGTAGGGAATGATCAGCGTAGCGTCCGAGGGAGTTAACCAGGCCTACAATCTGGTAGAGAAGGGGTCCGTCGGCTATACGAGGCAAGGACAGTCTCACAACCTGACTAGAAATTAGTTGATCCATGAGATGACTCGGCTCAAACTGTTAGGAGTGAAGTGTCATAGGCCCATCATCGCGAAGATAGTCCGTAATGCCATTAAGCGAGAATATATCACCGATGGTAACGATAAGAATCATTAGCTACCTATGCGCTGCGGTGAAGTCAAGTAACCTCGGAGAGCTCTGCTGAGGTTAAAGGTGAGTGTAACCTCTGACCCAGCTGCGATGAAAAGGATCTCCTGAGACACATTGGAGAATCTTGCTAGAAGTATGATGTCGGAGCTGTTTGACGCGATCAAGCACTTCTAAGGCACTAGGCTTGACCAGAGTAACCCCATGGGGACCCAGTGCAATGAAACAGAGAAGAGTCTTTCCTATAAACACTGAGTACACGACCTGGACCGTCCGCCGACTGCTGGAGTGGTTACTGCTGCTCACCTGCCCAACGGTTCGCGTCTGGACTGCCGATGGAGTTTTTGCAGTGTATGGGTCCCGCTGGTGAAGTTGCAGTGAAGCTGAGGAACCCTTCCTTCCTGGCCCTCTCGGAAAGGGGCACTCACGAGAGAGTGTGACGCTTCTACCACAACGGAAACAGGAGTAGGCTTTGAGGGTGATGGTTGACGGGCAGCAGCCCTGCATTCCCGGTGGCTGTGGGTCGAACTTCGATGGTATCGCACCACATGTACGCCGTGACGTTGGGAGATAAGCGAGAAAGGCGAGAGCAGGTGGAGGTGAAGCAGCTAGCGGGAACAGGTCATGAGCGGTCCGTGCACGAGGGCGACGGTCTGGTGTACGATGTCGGAAAACCTGGTGCCCCTCATTCTACTTGGAGGTCGGTTTGGAGACTGGTGACGAGTTGTCTGGAACTGCCATGCCGGATGCAATGACCTGGAGTTCCAAAGCTTCTGGGACGCGTTTCTGCCAGATGGATTGGCCGAGCAATATCTTTGAGGACAAGGCTATCCGCAGAACAGGATTGTGGACGGTTAATACAGCAAGGAAGACCCGCCTGATCAGCTCTGAAGGCTCTCCAACAGTCTGCTCGGTGTCCCGATAGCCTTGGAAGACTGACGCCTCCACCTCAAGGGAAAAAAGTCCATTGGGAGCCCTGACTCTCAGTCATGCCCGCTGATGTTTAAAAGCACCTTTCTAAATCAGAGCAGTATAAGTGCCCATGAACTTACGCCTCAGCAGCCGCTTGAAGGTTTCCCAATCCTCAGTATTCCGTCAAAACTCTCGGAGTTGATGATGGTTTCTGACTCTGCCCCGACAGCTTGCTCTTGCAGCCCGGAGGTAGGTCATCAGCTGCGAGTCTTACCAGGTTTCAATTGGCCCTGAATGAAAACTCTCCACCTTCCTGGTTCCTGCTTCAGGGGATCACAGGCAGCGTTTCTCTTTTGAAGTGGGGTATGGAAGTCCTGGAACAAGATAGGATGACATCCCTGGAAGCCAGGTGAAGGCTGTTGGTGTTGAAAAAGGTCCTGTGCTGGCTCTCACGAATACCTTGTGCGCAAGGGAGTGGTCATTCTTGGGGCCGGCTTCAGGAAATGGCTGTGTTAGCCTCTTGAAAGTGGGAGAGGACCCAGTTGTCTGCCAAATTGCTCCGTGCTGCTTCCATCTTCGTAGCCTGGCCCAGTGCCTGACCACCTAGCTGACTCTGTAAAAGAGATCTGCTCTGTAGTTGCCAGACGCCTCTCCCTTCCTCCAATTGCTTGCTGCCATCCTGGAGGTCTTCCCTTGTAGCTGCTTGGCGAATGGGGTTGGCAGGCCTGGCCGCCAGGTGTATGGTGGCCTTGGCGAATGCCGACGCGGGAACGGAGGTTCAGCGGGCAGTTCCTCAGCCTGCTGCTGCTGCGGGAACCTGACTCCCATTACTGAGGCGATTACCACCGCCTCGGAGGATGAGCAGTCTTGCCTGGAGTTGCCGTCTTCCAATCAGTTGTAGCCTGGTCCTCGGTCCTCTGGGAGGGGAGATTTCCTCCATCCTGCCGCGATCAACTCGTTTCTGTTCTGGGCGACGACCATCCATCATCCTCTGCAGGCATTTCCTCCATTCATCATGACTTCCCCCTCAACTGCATCGAACTGCGTCCTGCTATTGGGGGTGCTGAGTACCTGTACAACTATAACTGGGAGGGATGATCGTCGGTGCGGTCAGGCGATGAGGTACGTGAGCTTGGATGGCTCAGGATCTTGTGGTTGCGCAAAGACCGCCCACGTTCCGGTCATAGTACAGAGCCTGGCGACAAGGGGAACGACAAGTCACCCCACACAAAAAGGAGCCTGCCCACAGCCAAACACAAAAACACAAACCGGTGCCAAGATAAATACATGGCTAATCCACACAAAACAATAGTGAGAGTTATAGCGATGTTGATAACTGAGGCCAAATGCTGGCCACATGAGATATTAAAAATGACAAAAAAAAAAATAGTGGCCCTTGGTTTAAAACAAATTAATATGAGGAGTAAAAACGAATAAAAAAGACAGTGAACCAAGTGTATCACGAGGTGATTAATCGTAAAAGTGTTAAGACAGGGGTAAAAAGTAAAGTTTAGAATACAGTAAAATGAAAGTTGTCCTCCCACTACATCCTTAAGCAAGAGACCACAAAGTAAAAAACTAAACTGATATGAGAGTTTACGGGCTTAGTAAAAACAGGACATAAAAAAGACTGACAGAGAAAAGTCCAATCGCCTCAAAAAATACCTAATAATTTACTACAGAAATCCTTGAAAAGAAATCAAAACACACAAACATAAAATAACATAGATAAACGTGGCTCTCTTCAAGAACCTACTAAAACAACATAAACCAATACAGGAAAAATGCTAATATGCTAAGACTTTAAAATCTTCGCTTATTAGTCAACGAGCCACGAGAAAACTCGTAAATACACTCTTAGTGTAAATTTGATTCCACCGCCTGCCACCAAAAATGGGGACGTTTACCTGTAAGGTTTATGTGAAGAGAGTGAACCCAAAAAGAGGCTCCACCCGGAGGCGGAGGGCTTCAGGTCAGGGGACAAGGAAAAGGAGGGGTCCCCGTTCGCTTCCTCGAAAAAAGGGAGAACTGTGACGGGGACCTAATATTAAGCTGCAGTGCTTAGAACACACACACGACACTCAAAGCAAAACAATCCCCGGAGAGGCCAGGTCCCCTACCAGGAGCCATGTGACCACACACTAACGAAGAATGCAATGATAAAAAATACAAAAAAATAATCATAAAATATGAACAAGTAGAGAAACGTGCAGACGGCGTAAGTTAACACAAGTTAATACAGCTAAAAGACAATTGCACAGAAGCGGATTAAAAATGAGTAAAAATACGCCAGAAAGGGCCTTAAATTAGTGAATAAAAATACGCCAGAAGGGCTTAAAAAAGTTGAAAAAAATACGCCAGAAGGGCTTAAATAAAACACAAGCTAAAAAGGACTACACTATCTACGATAAAACAAGTATAAAAGTGAGTAAAAAATGATTGGGAATAAGTAAAAGCTCCTGAGAGCAAATAGCTGCAAATAAAAAGGCGAGTAAGAATAAAAGTAACAAGATAAAAGCATACAAGGTAAAAGAAAAAGCTAAAATTCAAGAGAAAGCTAAGAAAGTAAAAGTCGAAAGAAGACCCATAACATGGTTCACAGTATCCGCCTAATAATTAGTTAAAATTAACATAATTAAACGTCATATAAAAAAGCCATTAGATACACCTGGGCAAGTAAATGGGGAGGCACTATTACAACCTATGTTATCAACATCCACGGTAGTAGAAAATCCAGACAGGATAAATGCCAAAGGCGTAGTCACAAACACAGTCAGAGTATCCATCTTCATTTTATTTAACAAAAACAGGGGGAGTTACAGTTGAAACTTCCGCGCGACGAGGGATAGAGGTATCGCCAACAAAAAATGTAAAATAAATAGAAAAGGATAGATGTAATATTATAATAAAAAACATGTACAAAAGATAAAATCATGTAAATAAAATCACTAAACTACATCAGCAAAATCAATGATGAAAATGACCAATTATCAACTAAAAAAATACGCACAGAAATATCTGCCTGCGATTCATTAGTAAAAATAATAAAATAAGTTTCTTTCCTTGGCCATCATGTAAAAGAGAGATTAAAAGAACCCATTGTAATAAGCTAAAAATCAGACCATTCGAAAAATAAACTGAACTTTAAAATACAAGAGATAAAAAATAAGACCGGTAAAAGGTAAAGATCCTATTCGAGGAGCAAGATGTGAGAATGTTCCAGTTATCCGAACAAACATCATGAAAACATGTAAAAAGAATATGAATTAACAGAAGATCAATAAAAGTTTTATTTTAAAAAAATATAACGAAAAAGGAAGGATGTAAAATAACGTAAAAATGAGTGTATATTAGATAATTAAAGCACAAAGCATAAAAACATAGCATAAAAATATAGAGATTAAAAAATGAGAGCCTAGGCCAAGAGCGGAAGTGGGTCCGGCATGGTGTTCGACGCGCCCCTGTGGATGGTACAACGGTAGGATGCTGGGGAGGATAGGGGCTAGGATGGGAGCAGGAGAGGATAGGGTTAATGGTTCTAAAAGATGACCCTTAAGCGGCGACACAACGGGGAAAAGGCGTAATGGGTACAAGCACACGTGGGCGAACATCAGCGAATAGAAGTAGAGTAGAAGAGAGGAAATCAAGAAAGAAGGGATCAGCTGTAATAAGAGGGGTACGGAGAGGGAAAAGCGGGCCAGGATACAAGGCCAGGATAGGAGATAGCGATTAGAGGCCAGGATCAGCTATAGGGATAGACAATAAAAGTAGAACAAGCGATGAAAACGAGTAGTAGAAGAGGGAGAAAACTACAGTGGCAAGTAGAAGGGAAGGGAAAAAAGTGAGGCGGAAGGAAGAGGGTGCGAATAAGGGTATGAAGGATAGGAGATCTGGGCAAGGAAAGGGGGGGGGATGGGGATAGGAGTGGTCGGGGGGTGGGGAGGTTGAAAACCGCCACAGTAACATTAGTGAACAAGGATTCTACATCAAAACTCACTAATTTCGTGGGACTTCCCAGCATCGATTGCTCAGGTTGAAGGAAAGTCATTTTTCCACAGGGGAACTGCATTGCCCAGCTTGAAGCTGTTAATGAGCTTTTTTTCAAATAAAGTAGAGGGCCATGCTTCTGGTGGTTTAAATTGCCAACAATTGCAAGAGGATTGCAGAGACCGCAGTCTTAGTTCAGTGGGTATAGAAGATTGCATTTCTCGCGAGTCTAGTCTCGCGAGTCTAGTAGTTCGCCTTAACATCAAGAGCCAGATACCCACTTTAACGAGTTTATGGATGATTTGGATACCAAGTATGGGATATCAGATTTCGGTTATGACAATCAGGACTTTCAGGTCTTTCCATGAGTATGGATGTGTGTACGCTTCATACGCCTTCAGGTAAATGTTCCTTTATCCCTAAGGCAGACTTAGATCATCTCGGTTCAGTCAGACGAGCTCCGTGACGAGTGCGCAAAGATGTTGAGAGATGATGTCATTGAGCCAGCCATGTCTCCCTGGTTGTCTCTGGTCATCTTAGTCAAAAAGAAAGACGAGGAAGTGCGCTTTTATGTCGATTATAGAGGATTAAATCGTGTTACTTCGGCAGATGCGTATCCGATGCCGCGACTTGATTAGACTATAGATGAGCTTGTGGGCACTCAGTGGTTCACAGCCCTGGATGCCAGATCCGCATACTGGGTCACTGAGGTAGAAAAAGATGGCCCAAACCGTCTTCAGCAATGGCTTTAGGTTATTTCAGTTTAAGAGGATGCCATTCGGTTTAGCAACTGCTCCCTCTACATTTCAGAGAGCAATAAAAGCTGTTTTGAGTCTGGTATTAGGTAAGCATGCTCTTGCTTGCCTCGATAATGTCGTCATACACTCGTCCTCATTTGAAGAACACATCGATCATTTTGATGTGATTTGTATTTGCTATCTCAAGCTGTGGCTAATTCCAGGAACTAGGCCAACAGTTTCTTCCAGGAATCTGGTGATTAGACTTGCAATGCTCCTGATTCTGGAAGAATCTTCTTCCTCTTCACTTGAACTGTCATTGAAGGGGGGCCCTGAGCCTGAGGGAGGATGCCTTATCCTCAAGAATCTCTTCTAAAGAAAAGTCTGACCTGGCAAGGACTTCTTGCTTTGCTCTGTAAGTGAGTGCTGACTTTTGTTAGACAGCCTCCACTGATGCTGATTCACTACTGTGGGTCGTGAGTCTGTGTTCCAGTTGTTACTACTCCCGATAGCAGTTTCACCAGTGAGGTTGGAAGTTCTACCATCCTGGCTGGTTGGAAAGGGACATCAGAAGGATATTAGACTCCTAGGCTTTTGTGCATTTCTTGTTGATGCGGCAGTAGCAGCAGCTCAACACTCAGAAGTATTGTGTGTGAACATTCATGTGGTGCTCACACCAATAATGATGCTCTGGAATAAGTTGCAATGGTCCTTCAGCCACAGGATAAGCATAGACATCCCGTGCTCGAGGTGGACGGGAAGCGGTGATGATCGCCAAGATCATCTATGGGCATCTGACGTGCAAGACATGGTCCCATGCTGAATACCATTACGGGAGTTCCATACTCGTTGAGCAGCTTCAGCAAGTTGCATTGGTGAGCCCTCATCCCTAACTGCAAGAAAGTATGTGAGCCATAATGGGAGCCCAGAGAGGAAAACACGATGGATGAGTTCAGAGGGATCCCCAGTGGCTTCTCTATGATCACGGTATCCCTGGTAGACTGAACCCTCTAGTTGGATGTAGAAGTCCACAGGAGCTTGGCCTTCAACCATTTTGTTCTTGTAGAGTACCTTGAAAAAATCAGATAATGTGTAGGTTCCTGGGAAATATACATGAAGGGAAGCTTTGAATATCTCCCAGTCCTTGATGCCGTCAAACAGTGGGGAGTTAATAATGAGTTCGGCTGGGCCTCGGCAGTTGGCTCTGGCAGCTTGCATGAAAGTGGGAGTGGGAGGCTTTACCAGATTCTCGATGACGCGAATCCAGCCTTCAATTGCTTGGATTTTCTTCAGGGTTGTGATGCTGCCATGTCTCCCCTGAAGTATGGAACACTTTCTCTGGCCAGGACATAAGAGATACCCTGGGCATTATGTGAAGCTGGTCTCTCACATGTGTGGCACTCCTGGTTAGAAAGAACTTATTCCCTGTTTTGCCTTAGTGGTCTGGGAAATGCAGGAGGCTCAAGGGTCATTGTGCGATGCCTAGGAACTGGCTGTGCAGGGTGTTGCAGTGATGGATCCCTTGGTGGAGTGAAGACTTGGCTGGCCTGCTGAAAGCCTGTAGCCAGAGTGCTTTCCCTCTCATGAAGCATACGCTGTAATTCCTCTAGTTCACTTGTTTGCCTTTCCAACTGGAGTTGAAGGGTTGCAATTTCATCCACTTGGGAATGTGGTTGTCCTGGTTACATCTTGGGCTTGAGTATTAAGCTCCATCCCTGTCTCGCAGTGCAAAATCGCCTCCTGCCTAGCAACAGCTTCCTGAAGTTGTTGGGTTTGGGACTTCATTTCTCGGAAATCGGATGATAGGGTCTCAATCTTTTGAAGGATCTCCGAGAAGAGGCTAACTTCACCCTCCATAACTCGCACTGCTTCCCCCACATCTGGATTAGAATGAGCCATGACTGGAAAGCAAGTTAATTCAGAACCAGGAACTGGCGAGTGGCTCCGAGAAGTAGGCTGACTCGATGCTCTATTACTCCGAAGCACTCTTTCCTGACACTGTGCTTTCTTTGCGTTTTTGGGCATGCCACAACACTAAACAAACTATGAACACAAACATTTGCAATTTCAACACGCGTTCGATAAGGTTTGTCACTGATAATGCATAATCACTGGAACTGCAAGGCTTGAGAGTACAGAGAACATCACCAATGTAATCTTTTCAATGTCTATCATCCTTTAAGTATCACTGATAAGTTATTGTGGACACACAAGCACTGAGAAATTACTAGCTTTGACACTAAAGAGCATAACACAAGGGAAAGGTTTTCAGTATCATTAGTCACTTGTAAGAAAACGGTACCACTGAAAGTTCACTAAACAGTAATTACACAGAAGAGTACATAAGTTCCCTAATCTGACAAGAGCCACAAGCGGATATTAGAAAATATTCTAGCTCTGGAAAACAAGGTTAAGCTGGAAGAAAATGCCGCTCTTGTAAACTACAATTTCAACTACCCTGTACACAAAAGACATGGACATAAAAATTGTAGTGGCTCTCATTATGCTACATTCAAGCATGACATACCTAACGGAAGTAGCTATATTGCTGGACGCGACAAGAAAAAGACTAAGGTGTTATTCAAAGACACTATCCTAGCAGCTGCCACCAAAAATTTTACTGTGTGCTGTAAGGTGCACATCTAGCTTAAGGCCAGATGTCATCTGTGAGAGGAGCCCGGAATACTCCTGTGAGGCAGGAAAGGCTTAGGGACCAAGTATGAAGAGACAAAAGGGGGGATCCCGTTCACTCCTCGTGAGGAAAGAAAGAAGTCAAACTGGAAGCCGAAAGGGAATAGCCAAACTTCCAGGTCCTGCGGAAATAGATTGCCTATTGCTTCCACAGATCTTATTTACCGAGCAGTGCTTGAAAATAGTACTTTTCATACATAAAACAGATAGTAGTGGTAAGCAGAGAGATAAGAGCAGTAGTAGTAATAGTAGTAATAGTGGTAGAAGCAGGAGTAGCAGTAGTATTAGTGGTACAAGCAGGAGTAGTAGTAGTAGTAGTGATAGAAGCAGGAGTAGTAGTAGTAGTAGTAGTGGTAGAAGCAGCAGTAGTAGTAGTAGTGGTAGAAGCAGCAGTAGTAGTAGTAGTGGTAGAAGCAGGAATAATGAAGTAAAACACACAAGATCAGGTAAAAGCAGCAAAAATAGTAAAAACGAAGATAAAACTACTCTAAAACACGATGGCAGGTAAGCAATAGTTAAAAACAGACTAAAACTTAACTGAGATCGTAAAATAGAGATTGAGTAAAAGCAATAAAACAGTAAAAGCAGAGGTGAATAAGATAAAGCACAGAGAAAGGACATGTAAAAGCAATAAATAAGATAAAATAATGGGCATTAGTTAAAACAGCACAAAACTTACTGAAATCTTCATTAAAAGAGATAATAAAAGTGAAATAAACCTAGCAGTTCCTAAAATACGTCCTTGAAGAGGCTCGTGTCAACACTCATACAGTTATACTGAAAAACGTAATATATATGTAACTAATGCCTTACTGATTAAAATACTTCTACGTCCAGCACAATACAACCTAGGCAAGTAACGAAAAGGGGCTGGTACAAACCGTTGGTGAAGAGGGTATTCAAAAGACACAGAATTCCAGTTGACACTGTTTTATTGTCATGGGTCGCGGGCTGTCATGGACTCGTGACGTCATAAAATACGAATCATTTCTCAAAATTAATTACAATAAAATACAAATAAAATAAAATACATGATAAAAAAATATTAGGCAATAGAATATACACAATAAAACCAAAGAAAGGCATCGTGAAAATACAAAATAAGGAAAATGCATATCAATAAAATCAAAATTAAAACACAGGTCGAGAAAGAGACAAGTAATAATAATAATGATAATTAATAATAATAATAATAATAATAATATAATCATAACAATAAACGATACAAATATATAAGGCGTTAAAATAATATTTAAAACTCACAATAAAAGTGTAAAACACAAAAATGGCTTGACAGAAATGACGTGTCATGCCACTGACACCGCGAAATCACTAGGACTCTTTTTGTTTATATTTAGGTGCTGAAGGCGTTCTTGGTATGTCACATGAATTCAATAAAAATAGGAAGTGATCGCTTCCCAACAAGTCGTCAAAGGTGTGCCACAGGCACTTGCTGCTATTGATGAAGAGACCAGTAATAGGTCTTATCGTACTCCCGCGTTCAGAAGGACCAGACTAGAATCATTAATCAACTTAACTACTTGCTCACCTCTACCATCCGCCCGTGGGGAACCCCATAAACGTATGATGAGCATTAAAATCACTTAAAATTACTTTATCTTGTGGCATACTATCCTGAAGAGCAAAAGCACATCATAAATTACCACATTATCAGTGTACAATAAACTGAACATGTAGTCAGATATGTGTCATTGATTTTTACTTTGCATGCGATAAACTCCAAAGTAGAATCAATTGCCACTTCAGTGAAAGGGAGGCTTTGGTGAATGTACATGGCGACTCCGCCTCCACCACTATCCTCTCGGATCCTTCCGACACAGATGGTAGTTCCTCAGCGAAACAACCTCATCTGACACGAGGTTGGTTAAATGTGTTTCTTGGAGAACTAATATCCGGAGCATAAGACGAGGCTAATAATCTGAGGTAATTTACTTTAGTTCTAAGACTTCGACAGTTCCATTGTATAATGGTTAACGTGAAGATTACGTTCTGTAATATACCCAGGGGGTCTATGGGTATATTTGGAGACAGTACTACATTTCCTGCATCTCACTGCTAGGGAGACACCCAGCAGATGATCTGTTCTGAGAAACAGACCAAAAACCAGATGAAGTCCTAGCAGGAGCCACTTGGACGAGGTGTGATCCAGATTGTGATTTAGCATCATCCTCTTTATGCTACTGCTGCTGCTGCTTTTGCTGGGTTGATTCAGCAATTTGTTGAATTGTATTATTTAATTCTATGATCTGATTCATTAATTCTTTAACCGTTTCTTTTAACTCTGCAATTTCTTTGTCTTTAACCGTGAAACTCTTGGCTGATGCTGTTAGCATTGGAAGTGTTGTTAGTTTCTGCTTAATTAAGTATTGGGTTGCTGGTCAAACCGTCAACTTTCCTCTTGGCTTCACAGTAACTAACATCATATCCTCTCATATATGCTAAAATTTCAGTCTCCTTCTTCAAGCTGCTGCACTCGGTAGAGCCAGATTGATGGAGACCTCCACAGTTAGCACACTTGAGAGTGAAGCAAAAGTCACTTTAGTCCTTCATATTTTCAAGAATTTCGCTCTCCATTGTCCTCAAATCCCTGTTAAAGACTACTCCTTTACAGGTATTAGAGCCAATAGGGATAGTTACTTTAACTTGCAAATCATGTATCTGCCC
>NW_023659726.1:0-20727 GCF_015228065.2 Penaeus monodon
AAAATTATTTTATATTAACCATAGAATTTATAAATTATTATATTACATTATGTTAATATATATTATGTTATTAATATATCAATATCATAATTATATATTAATTATAGTTTAATATTATATTATATTAATATCATATTAACATACATTAATATTATATATTAATATTATATTATATAATATATAATTATTATATATTAATTATATTAATATATTATATTTATATCAATATTAATATTTATATTTATATTATAATATTTATTATATCTTCTTCTTCTTCTACAGGCTTTTGTCCCAGTTCAACTGGGGTCGCCGGTGCGGATCTTCCTCCTCCACTCATGCAATGTAAGCCACGTCAAAGTTGATCGAACTCAGTCGAACCAGAAAGGCCAATCCTGATGAAGCTGCGGCGGCGCGGTCGCGGGCCGCCGTCCTCTCGGATCCGGAGGCTCTGCTGCGTGGGGGCACCTTGGCTGCGTCCACACGGCCGGGGGGCTTCGGCGGCGTCGCCTCGCCTCGGAGAGTTGTCCTGCTCGCTCTAAAGGCGCCCGTCTTGCCACTTTTCCTCGAGGACTTGCGCGCGAGGGGCCTCGGGGACGCCTCCTTGGCTCGAAGTGCTGTCCGAATCCTGCTCGCGAGGCCGCAGCTCTGCGCTCTCTCGGGAGCTTTCTTTCAAGGCCTACGCTCATTCGGAGTGGACCTCCGGCAGCGATATGTCGAACTATCCGTGTCCGCCAAAGCGCAGGACGAGGCCATGCAGCGCCAAGAGCCCCATGGTCAAGCCCGAGATCTCGAGCTCAGACGGACGCAATTCGAAGTCGCCGTACGTCTCTCTCCCGAAGGCCTTAAGGCACACTTCCTTGGCCTGATACTGAAGGACACTGTCCTTGTTGATTCCTCGGTACTCGATGTTCAAGTGAGAAATGTCCTCGAGGGCCAGATCGAGTTCCTGCGCGGCCTCCAGGCTTCCTGCCAAGAAGAAGTTGGATCGTTGAGGGTGTAGAAAGACTGAGAACTTCTGCTCCATCTCTTCCACCTGCCGGGGATCCATGTCGCCGGCCTGACTGCTTCGGGTTCTGAAGATGTGCTCTGCGAGGGAAGGGCTGACATAGCGAAAGGCGATCAGCTTTTATTCCTGATTCTCCGCATCATGTATTGGCTTGGCAGGGGTTTTACGGCCGGATGCCCTTCCTGCCGCCAACCTCTTTTAGTCGCCTCTTACGACACGCAGAGGGTACGTTGGACCTATTCTACCCGGGGTCCACACGGATATAATAATATTTATTATATATTATATTAATATATTATATTTGTTACCAACCTTTATATTTTCGCACCAAACACGTACACCATACACACGCTACATCTAAATAATATTATTTTAATAATATTTTATTTTATTTTATTAATATTTAATAATAAATATTAAGTCAGTCTTTTATTATTTTAATAATATTTTATTTTATCTATATTTAATATATTTTATTTATTTATATTTGATATATTATTCCTGAATATTTCCAACTTAACCTAATTTCCCTTTATTCCTAACAAATTTCTTTTTTTTTTTTTTTTTTTTAAGAATGCTGATGCTGTAAACCACTACTAACCTATTATTATTATATTATTATTATTATTTAATTATTATTTATTTTTATTATTATTATTATTTTTTTATATATTTATTATATTAATTATTATTAATTTTTATTATTATTGATTATTATTATTATTATTTTTATTTTTATTATTTTATTATTTATTTTTAAATTTATTCTTTTATTATTATTATTATCATGTGTCCACTCATATTATATAATATTATTAATATATTATATATAATTATATATTAAATAATTAAAATTTTATATACATTATAATATTATTAATATATATATTATATATAGTAAAATAATATTACCAAATTAATTAACACATAAAATATTATAAATTATAGATATTTTAAACTAATTTCCTTCCTAATTAAATTTCCTGTATTCCTAACATTTCCAACTTAACTTAATTTCCTTTATTACTAACTTTATTCCTTTTTTTTTTTTTTTTTTTTTTTTTTTGCTAACCTATCTGAATCTTTTTTGAGTGTCCCCTTGGGAGTCGTCATATGCGTTGGTCTTTTTTTTTTTTTTTTACTAATTTTCCTTACCCCTAACAAATTTTCCCTTTTTTACTAACCTGAATAAATTCTAATTAATTCCTGTATTTTCCAACTTAACCGAATTTCCTTTTTTCTAACTAATTTCCTTTTTTTTTTTTTTGTCGTCCTGAGTCGCCTGGGTCATCTTGGGGGTCGTCATCCAGCGTCAGTCTTTTTAGAGTGTTCCTTGTAGCGTTAGCCTTGATTCGTCGTCTTGGGGGTCGTCATCCAGGAGCATCGGTCTTTCTTAGAGTTTTCCTTTTAGCGTTAGCCGTGATCGTCGTTTTGGGGGTCGTCACCCAGGAGCGACAGTCTGTCTTAGAGTGTCCTTGTAGCGTTAGCCTTAAGTGTCGTTTTGGGGGTCGTCATCCAGCATCAGTCTTTCTTAGAGTGTTCCTTTAGCGTTAGCCGTGAGTCGTCGTCTTGGGGTCGTCATCCAGGAGCGTCGGTCTTTCTTAGAGTATTCCTTTTAGCGTTAGCCTTAAATTCGCGTCTTGGGGGGTCGTCATCCAGCGTCAGTCTTTCTTAGAGTGTTCCTTTTAGCTTTGGGCCGTGAGTCATCGTCTGGGGGTCGTCATATGGTCAATCAGTGTTTTTTTGTTTTTTGTTTTTTTATCTCCCATCCATCCCTAACCTAAGCTAACCTAACCAAACCAAAACCTAATCAAATCTATCCCAAACCCAACCCAACCCAACCCATTCCCCCCCCAAACCCCAACCCAACAATTACCATATTACACAATTACACAACAATTAAAACAATCAGGCAATTGAAGTTAAGTTTCTTCGCCCAAGGAAAACAATGCACCAGCCTGACTCGACACTCGAACCCAGGTTGCAGCCACACCCAAGTCCGATGCTCTAACCACTACGCTACCGCACCTCATATATATGAAATTTTCGGTCCTTATAAATTGCGAATTCCCTGAAAAAAGAAAAAGAAAAAAGAACTGTGTTATAAATTACAGAATTCCTTATATAAAAAAAAAGAAGATATATATACATATCGGGCTTTTTAATTGCAAAATTTCCCCTTTTATCAAAATAATAATAATAATAAAAAAAATAAAACAAAAATTTTTAAAAAAAAATCGGTCTTTATTCGATCGCAGAATTCCATTCTCTGCTTTCCTCTATTGTAGTGTTTCTTTTTTTACTAATTTATCAGTTTTTTTTTATAGTTCTTACTTTTTCTTTACCTGTTTTCTTAGCGTATGTTGCGGAAGAAAGAGTTTGTAAAAAGACCAAAATAGAGAAATAGATAATTATTTTTTTATGATAGATAAATAGATAGATTAGAATGATAGATAAATAGATAGATTTAGAATAATAGATAAATAGGGCCATGTGAAAGTCAGTTCATATTTCTAAAATTTCAAAATGACCGTCTCTCATTAATTTCAGTTATTTGTGAATATAATTTGTTGGTTAGGCGTTTAAAGAGCTGCAGATTATTATTATTATAATTATTATTAACGAGAATTAGAATGATAGATAAATAGATAAATATTAGAATGATAGATAAAAAGAATGTAGATAAATAATGATAAACATAATGATAATTTATTTTACTTTTCCTTATTGCATTTTATTGGATTTTGTTCATTTAAACCGAGGTTATTTTAAGAAAGTTCATTTTTTCTTTATTTACGTCAGTAACATTTTTTTTCTACTTTTATTTTGTCAATATCATGCTTTTATATTTTAGACATTAATTTTAAAGTAGTTTTATTTATCTTCAGTTTTTAAGAAAGAACCACTGTTTCCAAAGTCTCCCGCGTAAAATAAATAATAAAAATAAATAAATAAAGATAAATAGATAAACATAAAGATAGATAAATAGATTTAGAAAGATAGATAAATAGAATGATAAATAAACATAATGTAGATAGATAGTTTTAGAAGATAGATAAACATAATGATAGATAGATAGATTTAGAATGATAGATAAATAGAATGATAGATAAATAGAACGAGAGATAGAGAGAAAGATCACAACCATAAATAAACTTAGGCCTTCATAAACGCCTAAGAATATCCTCGCACAATCTCGGTGAACTTTAAGTTAAGTTCACGGATCGTATGTGGCTGGAGCGGGGCAATTATCGCTTAATTGTCTAATTGGGAAAAGGGGAAAGAGGTGTCTATGCTCTAACAACTACGTAACCTTTATTATTTTATTATTATTATTATATTATCTTCTCTCGAATTGGCCAGACTCTCTGCTCTATTCTAGCCGTTGTTCCGAATCTCTCTCTCTCTCTCTTATTAATTTGTATCTATTTCTATTTCTCCTCTCTTCTCTATCTATCTATCTATTTATTTCTCCTCTGTATCTCTCCTCCTATTCTTATCTATCATTATTTCTCCTCTCTCTCCCCTCTCTCTCCTTCTCTCAATCTCTATCTATCTATCTATTTTCTCCCTTCTCTCTCCTTCTCTCTCTCTCTCTCTCTCTTACTCTCTATTATCAATTTCTCTCTAATCTCTCTCTCTTCTCTCTCCCCCCTCTGTCTCTCTCTCTCTCTCTTCTCTCACTCTTATCTATCAATTTCTCCTCTCTATCTCTCTCTCCCCCCTCTCTCTCTCACTCTCTATCTATCTATTTCTTTTCTCTCTCTCTCTCTCTCCCCTCTCTCTCATTCACTCTCTATCCATCTATCTATTTCTCATCTCTATCTCTCCCACCCTCTCTCTCTCTCTCTCTCTCTCTCTCTCTCTCTCTCTCCTAATATGTGTGGATGTCGTCTCACTCCAGGAGGTATACATTTCGAATCAATCTCTCGCCTCCAACTCTCCCACAGGCGAAATATTACCTCCGAATACGAAATAAGATGAACTTGGGGTGGCAACTCCTGGCGGAGTCGTGGCGTGGCCGACGTTTTGCCCTACACCATGGTTTAAACAGTAGGAAGCCGCGATTTCACGTTGCAAGGAACTGCATTACACCTCCCCTTACTATGGCAACGTAAACCTCGATCGCCATCCCTCCACCGAAGTCCAGGGCGCGAGCGCTTATCCCGCCGCGAGGAGGATGCTCAGGACGGTGCTGCCACGGACCGCTAATTTATATATATATATATATATATATATATATATATATATATATATATATATTATTTTTTTAATAATTTTAATAAATGTATAATGTATTTGTCTGCAGATGGCACCAGTTTCTCTCAGTCGTATAAATATAATTTTTTTTATTATTATTATATGATATATATACATTTTTTTTTATTTTTTATATTATTATTTTATTATTTTATTATTATTATTATTATTATTATTATATTAATATTATTATTATTTTATTATATTTAATATATTATATTGATATATATTACCTAATAAAGAGATTTCTATTTTTTAAATTATTCATTATCTTATTAATTTAATACTTTAATTTTTAATACTTTTAATTTTTAATTTGAAATTTTGATTTTTAATTTAATACTCTTTGTTTTAATACCCGGAAACTTTTATTTTTTAATTTGAGATTTTATGTAACTTCCTTTTACTTCCTTCTACTTTTATTTACTGAATTTTTAAATCGAAAAAAGATACATAAACGATGTGCGGAGTTACACTGCCTGGGGGTAACGCCGCAACACACGCACGCACGCACGCACGCATGCACACACACACACACCCACATGGATACTGTTGTGCTGGTGTGTCGTTATTTTATTATTTTGAGAATGCTGATCCCTTTAACCATTACGAAACCCTTTATTATTATTTTAAATTTTTATTATATTTTTATTAATATTTATTTTTTTTATATTTATTTTTATTATTATTATTTTTATTTTATTTTATGTTTTTTTTATTATTTTATTGTCATTATTATTATTATTTCATTATTATTCATGATTTTATTTTTATTATAATTATTTTAATAGAATGTTATTATTATTTTTTATATTATCATTATTTTTTAATTATTATTTTTATTTTTATTATTTTTTATTTTATATTATTATTATATTTTATTTTATTTTTTATTTTATTTTTTTTTAAATTTTATTATTTTTATCATGTGTCGTCGTCGGGGGAGAGGGGGGGGGGTCGCGTGTATTTGTCCCGATTGTCTTCGTCCTTGTCGTGTTTGGGGGGGGGGGGGGTCGCCCCCTTTTTTTTTTTTTCTTTTTTCTTTTTAACTTGATAATTCTTCCCAAATAATTTTTTTTTTTCTTCCCTAAATTAAAAAATTTTCCCTAAATTCCTAAAAAATTTCTAATTAACGTATTTTTATTTTTTTTACCCTTTTTTCCCTTTTTTTTTTTTTTTTTTTGCTAACTATTCAACCTTTTTGAGTTCCTTTTAGCGTGAGTCTGATCTTGTTTTGGGGGGTCGTCATATGCGTTGGTCATTTTTTTTTTTTAAACAAACAAAAATAATTTTTTCCTTTACCCCAAAATATTTCCTTTTTTTATTTAAACCCTGAACAAATTTCCCTAATTAATTCCTGTTTTTTCCAACTTAACCTAATTTCCTTTTTTCCTAACTAATTTTTTTTTTTTCTTTTCTTTTTTTTGGGGGTCTTTCTGAACGTCGTTTAGGGGTCGTCATCCAGCGTCAGTCTTCTTAAGTTTTCCTTTTTACTTTAGCCGTAGTCGTCGTTTTGGGGGGTGTCACCCAGCGTCACCACGCACGCACCAACAACACCAAAATGATAAAGTATCTAAAATTTTAATTGTATCCCTACTGTGGTTTTGCGTTCATTTAATGTTTTATAATGGAAAATATAATGAAAAAGTTTTTTGTTTACTAAACGTGTTTTAGTGTTTGTTTAGTGAGGAAAAATTGCCCATTGTTCGATTAGCCGCTGCTAGATGGCTCAGATACGAGAACCATTTCAGCCAGTTTTTTTTTTTCTTTCTTTCTTTCTTTCTTTCTTTTTTAACTTAATTTCCTCTATTCCTTTTTTTTTTTTTTTTTTTTTTTTTTTTTTTTTTTTTTTTTTGCTAATTTATCTCAATCTTTTTGATGTGCCCTTTAGGGTCGCCCAATCGTCGTCTTGAGGGTCACTCCAGCCCAGTCGTTCTTGGAGTTTTCCTTTTGGGGTCGTCCTGAATCTTTTGTTTTGGGGTCATCAGCAGTTGACGAAATATTTTTCGGGGGAATGAGTTGTGATAAAAACAATATGGTTATATTGTAAGGATTATTTAATACATAGAATTTTTATAAAAAAATTTTTAAACTTTTATTTAATATTATATTTATTTTATAATATTAAATTATATATTAATATTAATTATATTAATATAATTAATTATATTAATTTTATATTTAATTTTAATTTATTAACAAAAATTAATACAAATAATTAAATAAAATTTTAAATTTTATTTTAAAATTTTTGATAATTATTATTTATTATATAATATTAAATATTTAAATAATATATTAATATTAATATACATGAAAAAATTTTATATTTAATATAATTATATTATTTGTATATTATCTTATAAATAATTTTTTAATTTTATATTTTATTAATTTTTTGATATTTTATTTAATTTATTTTAAATATTTTATATTAATATTATTTTATTTTTTATATTTAATTATTAATATATATATTTTATTTTTGAATATTAATTAAATAAAATTATATTCCCCAATTATTTTAAACACATAAATATTAATTAAAAAATTTTTTTAAACTAATTTCCTTCCTAATTAATTTCCTGATCCAAAGATTTTCTTTATTCCTAACTAATTCCTTTTTTTTTTTTTTTTTTTTCTTTGGGGGTGTCCTGAGTCATTGGGTCGTATTTTTAGAGGTTCCTTTTTAGCTTTAGCCGTAATCGTCTCTTGGGGGCGTCATCCACATCGTGGCTTTCTTAGGTGTTCCTTTTGCGAGCCTGATCGTCGTCTTGGAGGTCGTCATCCAGGGCTTTGGGTTTTTTTTTTTTAGGGGTTTTCCTTTTAGCGTTAGCCGTGAGTCGTCGTCTTGGGGTGTCATCCAGGGCGTGGGGTTTTTCTTAGAGGGTTCCTTTTAGCGTACCCTGAGTCGTGTCTGGGGGGCATCAGGTCAGTCTTTCTTAAGGTTCCTTTTTTAGCGTTGGGCCGTGAGCGTCGTCTTGGGGGTCTCATCATGTGCATTTTTCTTAGAGGTTCCTTTTAGCGTTACCCGTGAGTCATGTTTTGGGGGCGTCATCTGTTCAACAGTTTTTTTTTTTTTTCCCATCCCATCCCATCCCATCCCTAACCTAGCAACCAAACCTAATCTAACCAAACCCAACCCCCCCCAAAACCCAACCATCCCCCCCCAACCCCCCCCAAACCCAACAATTTACACATATTACACAATTACACAACAATTTCCCAAAATCAGGAAATGAAGAAATTTTCTTGCCCAAGGAAACAATGCCCCACCGTGACTCGAACCTCAAAACCCGGGTGCACCCACCCCCAAGCCCGATGCTCAAACCACTACGCTCCCGCCCCTTATTTATAAAAATTTTTTGGGCCTTTTAAAAATTGCAGAATTCCTGAAAAAAGAAAAAAAAAAAAAAAAACGGTTTTTATAAATTAAAGAATTTCCCTTATATAAAAATTATATATATTAAATTCGGGCTTTATAAATTCAGAATTCCCCTTTTATCAAAAAAAATAATAATAAAAAAATAAAAAAAAAATTTTTAAAAAATCGGTTTTTTTTATCGATCGCAGAATTCCTTTCTCTGTTTTCCCCCTTATTGTGTGTTTTTTTTTTTTACCTAATTTTTATCAGCTTTTTTTTTTTTAGTTCTACTTTTTTTTACCTTTTTGTCTTAGGTATTTTGGGGAAGAAAGAGTTGATAAAAAGACCAAAAAATAAAAATAGAAATTTTTTTTTTAGAGAAAAATAGATAGTTTTAGAATGATAGATAAATAGAAGTTTTAGAATAATAGATAAAAGGGCCCAAAGGAAATTCCCCGTTAATTTTTTAAAAATTGCAAATGCCGTCTCCATTCTTTCATTTATTTTTATTATTTTTTTTTGGTTAGGCGTTTATGTGCTGCAGATTATTATTTTTATCTTTTATTATTATCGAATTTTAGAATGATAGAAAAATAAAGTTTGAGAATGATAAAAAATAGAATGATAGAAAAAATAAGATAATTATTTTTCTTTTCCTTATCTTTTTATTGGTTTTTGTTCTTTTAAAAACGAGGTTTTTTAAAAAAAGTTCATTTTATTTCTTTTTTTCATAAATTTTGACTACTTTTTTTTCAATATATGCTTTTATATTTTAACATTTTTTTAACGTGTTTTTATATTGTCTATAACAATTTATATCTTATATTTTACTATATTTATTTTTTAAAAAAAATCACTTTTTTCAAAGTCTCCCCCCTACGATAGATTTAGAAAGATAGATAAATAGAATGATAATAAAATAATGATAGAAGATGTTTTAGAATATAGATAAACATAATGATAGAAATAGTTTTAGAAATAATTTAAAATTTAATGATAGATAAACATAATGATAGATTAGATTTAGAATGACAGATAAAAGAATGATAGGAAAAAAGAATATAGATAAATAGAACGAGAGATAGAGAGAAAAATCAAACCCTAAAAAAAACTTAGGCCTCATAAACGCTAGAATCCTCGCATAAATTTGGGGATTTTTAAATTAAGTTCACGGATCGTTTGGCGACGGGTAATATTTATTATCTCTTTTGGGTATTTTTTTGTAGACCTACCAGCTATAAAAATAAAAATATACTTTAGATAATTATTTGTCTATTTTGTGTATCTTCTATTACAATTTATCTACCAGTTACTATTTCTATTTTATCTATTTATCTATGTAAACGAGGTCCTTTTTTATCCCCCTCATAAGTACACACACACACATACACCCCACACACACACACAAAGTCGCAAATGGACCTAAGCGTTACCCGTCGAAAAGCACTTTTCCTCCCCCTACAAGGCATGATAATAAAAATAATTTTAATAATGTAAAAATTTAAAAATAATATCGGAATAAATAATAATAATAAAATAATAATAATAAAATAAAAAAAAATAATACTATATTTTTTTACATGTAATAACAATAATAATAATAATATTATTATTTTTATTTTTTTGTTATTATCAATATCATCATGTGTCAGCATTTTTTTTTTTTTTTTTTTTTTTTTTCTGAACCTAGCCTACCCTACCCCACCCTAAAACCCAAACTCGAAAACCCAACGAAAAAAATAAACCCAACTAAAATAAACTTCTTCTCATTAAATTTTTATCTATCTATTCCCCTCTTTTCCTATCTATTTATTTCTCTCTCTTCTCTCTCTCTTATTAATTTTTACTCTCTCCCGCTCTCTTACTTTTTTTTAGTTTACGTCAAAAATGGGGTTTCCGATGTACGAAGCAATGTATTTAAATATGATTTCCCATCTGTATAAGAATAAAAAAATAAACTTAGGCCCTTCATAAACGCCTAAGAAACCTCGCACAATCCTTGAATTTTAAGTTAAATTCACGGATCGTATTGGGGACGGGGAAAAATTTTTTATCTATCTTTTGGGTATTTTTTTGTAGACCTACCATTTAAATATAAAAATATATCTTTTGATTATTTATTTATCTTTTTTTGTATCTTCTATCTATAAATTTTTTACAGTCTATTATCATTATTTTTCTATGAAAAGAGGGTTTGTCCTTTTTTTATCTTCCTCATAAGTGAAACACACACACACACACACACACCACAATACACACACACAACAAAACGCTAAAAGCGTTACCCCCTCGAATAGACTTTTCCCTCCCCCTACAGGCCAAAAATAATAATAAAATCATTATTTTAATAAGATGATGAAATAATAATTTAAAATAATAAAAATATAATAAAATAATAACAAAAAAATAATAAAATAATATAATAATAATAAAATATATTATTATTATTATCAGTAATAAAATAAAAATAAAAATAATAAAATAATAATAATATTATTATTAATCACATCACTACGTCATCATGTTCAGTTTTTTTTTTTCTTCTTTTTTTTTTTTTTTTTTTTAAATCTCGAACCCACCCTACCCTACCCTAAACCCAACCAATCTCGAAAATAACTGAAAAACTAACCAACTAAACTAAACCCAACACAGCCACACACACACAAGTCGCTAAATGGACCTTTAAACGTTACCCGTCGAATAGCACTTTTTCCCCCCCCTACAAGGCAATGATAAAATGATAATAATAATAATAATAATTTACAAAAAATTTTTTTTTTATTTTATTTGCGCATAAATAATAATTAATAATTAGATAATTAATAATTTAACTTCCTTTATTCCTAACTAATTTTAATATTATCTTTATTATTATTATTATTTTATTATCCATATCGTCATCATGTGTTAGTCTTTTTTTTTTTTTTAATCTTGAACCTACCATACCCTACCCTACCCTACCCTAACCTATCTCGAACCTAACTGAAAAACTAACCTAACTCTTTGTTACAAACACCCTAGGAGTTCATTCATAAAAAATACTGCTTATGATATGTTTACGTCAAAGTGGTTGCCACATGTACGAAGCAAGTGTATTGAAATATGATTTTTTTTTTTTTTTTTTTTTTTTATTATATGATTTTTTTTTTTTTTTTTTTTTTTTTTTATCTATCTCGAACCTAACCGAAAAAACTAACCTAACTAAACTAACCTAACTCTGTTACAAACACCCTAGGAGTTTTGCTTCATTCATAA
The DNA here is from genome assembly GCF_015228065.2 of Penaeus monodon. Lineage (NCBI taxonomy): Eukaryota > Metazoa > Arthropoda > Malacostraca > Decapoda > Penaeidae > Penaeus > Penaeus monodon. Next base: position 11,886 of record NW_023659726.1, read on the forward strand.
AAATACTGTTTATGATTATGTTTACGTCAAAATAAATTATTTTATTTTTCCTATCTATCTATCTATCTTTTATTACACTTGAATAAAAATAGAATTTATTCTATTATTTTATTTATTTAATATTATTATTAGAATAATAATAAAATAGGCAACATGATGTCCACGGGGCGTCGAGCAGTGCGTCAAACACCGTGCCCGCGGGGACGTGGAAATGCCAGTTGGTGATTAGCGCGGGATGTCCAGCTTCTTGGCAGTGAGGCTGAAATGTATCCTGCTTCTGAAGTGAGAGTAGGAAGTGGGTGATGAAGTGTCGCCCGTCACACGGATCAACAAGGGGCATTAGGGGGTTGTTTTTTTCGTCCCCAGGGCAGAAGTCTAACTCTTCCATTTATCAAAATCCGCCAGGTTACTAGGACGGGATACTTCCCACCCCTGGCACTGCGGTTCGGCCATCTTGTACTAACAATCAAAAGAAAACAAGACTTAAATGGACAAGTTGTGAGCATATTTCTGTTAGTGTTCCATTGGCCTCAAACTTCAATCACCCTAGGTCGCTGGTAGTGACCCGGTGTTTGATTTTAATTAGCAGATCTAAAGAAAAGAAAATAATAATAATAATAATAATAATAATAATAATAATAAAGGATTCTGTGATGACAATTTAAGGATATTTGTGACTTTTTATGGTAATGCTAATAATAGGTTATAGTGATGCTTGCGAAGAGGGCTGTGGTGATGATGAGGGTTTTTAGAAGGCTGGTTTATGAAAATTTGGCAAATATGATCCCGTGAAAAATTTTTGGGGGGAAAAATTGTTTTGGATGCTTTGATGTCCCTCGGGTTTTTTCCCCTTTTTACCCTTCCCTATCTTTTCTTTTTATCTATCTTTTTATTTTTCCCTTTGACAGAGAGAAAAGGAGAGAAAGAGAAAAAACAAGAAAAATAAAAGATATTAAAGAAAATTTAATAACTAAAATTAAAAAATTTAAAAATTTAATAAAAACCCGTAAGGAAATAATAAATTTTAAAAATTAATAATAAAAATAATAAAAATAAAATAATAATAAAAATTTTAATTTTAAAATTTAAATAAAAAAAGGAAAAAAAAAAGGTTTGGAAAGTAAAAAAAAACCCAGCAAAAAATCATCACGCATCAGTTAAAATTTAATATATGGTAATGTTTTCATAAAATGAAAATGATTTTAATTTTTTAAATAAAAAGGGGGAAAAGGGGTTTGGTACTCCCAAAAGGGCCCTTTCTCAATAATAAATTGAGAGGGGCCCCTACATCCTGCAGTGGAATAAATGCCTGTTGAACATACCCCAAAATTCAATAACGGTATCTCATTTTTTAAAGCCTTTGGGACCTCTCCGGGGAACTTAAACCCTCATTGCCTACCAAAGCCATGGGCCGGCAAGCCACCCAAAGGGCCGTGCTGGTAAGCCTGGAAAATGGGAAAATTTATTTTTATTTAAAATTATCTGCCGCGCCCAACAGAAAGGCCCCAATTGCGGCGCATACCTTTTTAACTGAAATTTTAAAAAAAATTTTTTAAAAATTTTAAAAAATTTTATCAATAAATATCTTACAATAATAAAAAATAGTTTAAAAATCAAAGCAAAAAAATTATGCTTAAGTCCCATAAAAATTAGAAAAAAACATTATGATAAAAAAAATTTTTATTAAAAAATATTAGTCTCCCTAAAAAATTTTAAAAAAGGACCCTCTATTTTCCCTTTTTCCCCCAAACTTTTTCAGTGTTTTATGGGGGAAAAAGGCTTTAGCCCTTGGGTTTCGGGAATTTTGGGCACATTTTTCCCAACTACATTTGCGAGGGGGGGGGGGGTTTGGCTTTTTGGGCTTTCCTTTTCACAAAGTGCTTTTTTTTTAAACCATCTTTGGGCCCTTGATTTAGTTTTTGGTGTCCCCCGATTCTTAGTCTTTTAATACAACTTAAAACCTTTTGGGTTTGGGTTGGGGATTAGTCCCCCCAATGCCAAGGTCATCTCAATGTCTCCGGGTTTGTTTCGGAGGTTAGGGCCTCCTTTTTTTCCCTCCTTTATCACGAAGAAAAATTCTGACCCGGGGTTTCATTCGGTGGTGGGGAAGGGGAAAAACGAGCATCACAAGGCTGGGGGCGGCAGCTCCCCTTTGCCTTCTGATCAGCTCGCTCACCCCCACTGTCCCAAACATGCGCTGGCACCCAACATAAGTTATCTTTTTACGTTTGACATCATTTGCAACCCAAATTTTAAAACCCCCCTCACTAAGGGTGTGGATGATTTTAAAGCTTTTGGGATTGCTTTTTAAGGACTACAGAATCACAATTTTACCAAAAACAGAAGGGTTCTTAAGATCTCAGTCATCTTAACTCTTTAAGGATGGCATGTAACTCTGCAGTGAATTTTCGGGCCTGCAAAGAGAAAGCTGCCAGTGAAATTTTCCTTTCTGCCACTGCAGGAAAAAACCCACCCCCTTTTTCCCGGGGTTTCAAAACCATCTTTAAAAATTTGGGCCTCTGATCCCGGTTTTTAAAAAATTTGTGCTAAAGAAATTTTTTCTGGGAACTTCTGCTTCGGATCTCTCCCCCCCCCAATTCCGAAAAAATCCGAAAAACCCGGGGATTATTCCAAGGGGGAAAAGGGGGGAAATTTCCCAAAACAGCCAGAGGAACCTTAAAAATTTTTTTTGAGATTTTAAAAACCAAATTAAGACCCTTTCCACCCAAAAGGTTTTTTTCCTCTTTTTTCTTCCCTAACCCAATTTAAGGAAAATCGGTAGTTCGGGTTTTCCAAGGGGGGTTGTTGATAAACCAATCGGAAAAATGGGGAAAGGAGATTTCCGGGAAAAAATTTTCCCCCTTTTTTTTAAATTTTTTTTTCCCTTTCCTTTTTAAAAAAGTAAAAATTCAGGGGTTTCCCAAAGGGGGTTTTTTCCTTTTTGTAATGAAAGGAGGGGGTTTCCCTTTTTTTCCGAAAAAAGGCATAAAAGGGCCCCCTTGAAACCTGAAACCCCTTCCTTCCTGGGGCCAAATTCCCGGGAAAGTCTAACATCGTTTTAAACAGGGGGGAGGAATGTAAAACCCTTAAAACCCCTTTTAATAAAAGGCAAACGGGGGTAACACTTAAAACCTTTGTCCCCTTTCCGGGCTGACCCAAAGTTTAGAAAAATTTTTTCCCCCCGTTTTTAATTTTTTTACCCTTACTTTTGTTTAAAGTAGGAATGTCCTTTTCTTAAGCCCAAGTCTTCACCTTTTAAAATTTTTCCATTTTTTCCAAAAATAGATAAAGGGGGGTTTTTTTGGAAAAGAAATGTATAGGTGGTCGCTGGGGAAAAAGGAATTTTTGTAAAACCGTTTTTTCCACCTATTTTTGAAACCCTTTTTGCTCCCCCAAATCTTTAAACCATAATTGTTAAAGGGAAAAGGCGGGAAACGTTTTCCCTTTTAGAAAATCCGGGGGTAAACCTTTAAGCCCATTTTCCCCCCCGGGTTTGGATCCCCGGTTGGGGAAAAAAGGGCCCCCCGAAAAAATTTCCTGTTAAGAAAGGAAGGTTTGGGAAGGAAGGTTAAGCCCCTTTAACTTGATCAATTTTGGTACCACCTTCCCTTATATATCCTTTTAAGGGTCCAAAGAACTTTTGGGACTCCTGGGAAGGTTTGAAATTCCCATTTGGTTTTGGGTATCTTCCTTCCCCTTGGGGAAAATTTCCTTCTGCATAATTGCAAACTTAATTCCCTTTTCTCCTTGTTTAAATGGCAAAAGGTTTGTTTTTGGGGAAGCCCCTTCCCCGGGTTAAAAGGGAACGGACCCCTGTGGGGGTTTTTCCCCCCTTTCCCCAAAAAGGCCCAAAAATTTTGGGAAAAATTCGGGGAAGTGAAAATTTTTGGAGGGAAAAATCTCCCCGGGGATTTTAGGCGGCCCAAAGCAAGCCCTTTTTTAAAAATCGGAAGTTTAAATTCCCAACCCTTTCAAGAAGCCTGGGGGGGTAAAACCAGTGAAGTGCCCCTTTCCAGGGATTTACGTACCTTCCCCAAATTTTTTTAAGGGGTTTTCCCAATTTAAAAAAGGGGGGAAAAATATTGTTTTTCCAGCGCCCTTTCCCTCCTTTGCCCCCTCCCTTGTGGGGGCCCCTTTTTAAGGATTTTAAGGCCCCCCCATACTTTCCGTCGGTTTAACCTGCCAGGGCCTTTTTTTGGCTTTTTTAATTGTTGGATTCACCCAAAAAAACCCAAACCCCCCCAAAAAGTTTTTTTTTGGGGGGGTTTTAACCCTTGGGGGGCGCCCCGGGAAATCCCCCCCCTTTTTTGGGGAATGGTTTGCTTCTGCTGCGGGGTGAATTCGTGAGTGAATGATTAAGAATCTTAAACACACGGGGAAATTTAAACAGCCTGCAATACTGCATTTGATCAAAAAAGATTCCAGTCCGCAGTTCAAGTGCCATCTCGGGCCCCCTTGGCGGGGAAAAAACCATTCCCCTCCCCCAAAAAAGTTTTGGAAAAAGGGTTCCCCCCTGTAAGTCCCCCCAAAACCCTCCCCCAAAGTAAAATTCATCTGTAAAATCAGGTGAAACAAGGACGGGTCTATATTGGAAAAGCCCCCATTTTTTGAATTTGGAAATGGGGTGGGAGGTCCTGTTCAAAAAAACTCCCATCTACTTTAGGAAAAAAGGAAATCCAAGGCCCTTCCTCGAGGGTTGAAAAAAGTTTTTTCCCCAGAGGTGATTGGGGGACCTTTGGGAAATCCCCCAAGAGTAAAAGGGGATGTGGAAAACTGCCCAATTAATCTTCCAAATCATTATGTTGAGATTTTGGAGGAAGGAAAGATAGATGCAACAGTGAAAGGGTTTCGTGTCAAGCCTATTCTCACCCTTCACCTGCAGTGTTGTCTGCAGGGGGGATGGCCCCGGAAAAGGGAAAACTTGACGTACCATTATGGGTACTCCTCCATGAGGTCCAATTTTTTCAAAAGTCCCATTTAAAGGGCTTGATTTGGGAAACCTTCAGGGAAAACCCGGGTGATTTTCCCCCGGGCATAACCCCTTGTAGGGATAAAACAAACTGGGTTCCCTGAACTATCAGATGTTTTTTGTTCCTTCCCATTTTTTGCATGAATTTCCCGACAGTTCCATTGGGTTAGTGTATTTCCCGTTTTTAAAAATTTTTTTCAAAGGTGTTTTTGGAAAAACCGGGGTCAAAGGTTTCCCCCACACCTTTTGGGTGTCCCTTTCCTTTATCTTGGGGGAAATCTTTTTTAGGGTTTTTTCCCTTTGGGGGTAGTTTCCCCAGGCTTCCTTTTGACAGGCTCGGGTTTTTTTTTGCTGGACAAAGAAAGGACCTGAGGCTTTTTCTTAGGGGCATTCTTTTTTAGCAGCAGAGGCCCTTGGATGTTTTGGGGGCCCTGGAGCTGTCCACTGTTTTAGACCCCCGGAGCCCTTCCCCCGAAAGGCTCCAAAAACCCCACCTTGAAATGAGTTTTTTTGGAAAAAAAACTCAGGATTCCTTTGCCTGGGCAAAGGACAAACCCGAGCCCTTTGGTTCAGGGGCCTTCTGGGCCCAGCACAGGGCCCCTTTTGGATATGGGGGCAGCGGGGCTGTCCCCTTGGGCCTCTGAGCCTCAAATGATGGCTTTCCCAAAAACCTTACTTTGGGGGGGAGGGGGCTCTTCAAAAGACCCCTACCCCCCTTACTCCCTTTCTGGTGGGAAATTCGCCAAAAGGCAGTTTCAGCAATTGGGGACTGGGGGTTTAAAAGAAGTGGCCCGAGTGTGGGTGTAAGAAACATTGGGAAGGGAAGGGTTTTGGTTTGGGGAAAGGGGGATGGGCCAAACCCCAAGCAAAAGGATTTTCCTGGCTTTTGCAAACAGCACAAAGGGCACGTCGTTTGCCTCTGGAAACCCAATTTTCTCCTTGCTCCTTATTATCAATACTTTTTTCTCCAAAATTTTACCTTTTACCCCTGCTTTGAAGAAAACTTCATTTAGTTTTTTTTGCCGGGTTTAAAAGCCCCTTTGGGGGACCTGACAGTGTCTCTCCTTGGGTGACCTGTGTCCACCTTAACACAAATTTTTGGTTGTCCATTTTCCTTAAAACGGGAAAAGTTGGCTCCATGCCCATAACCCTGGAAATGGAAGCACCGCATAGGGTTGGGGGACATTTTGGCTTTTTCCCCTTTAGGTGGTTTCCCTGCCAACTTAAAATTTATTTTTGGAAGGCCCCAAAGTATTAAAAGTTGAAGGGAGCTGGTGTAGCTGTTTTCCCAACCGTCCAAATTTTTTCTTAAAACGTTTTACTGCCCCTACTTAAAATTTTCTAGTTCCTCCCAAAAAGTTTCCCTCAAGGGAAACCCTCAGGGCTCGGGGAAAAGACAAATTCCCCCTTTCACTGATTTTAGGGGTTTTTTGAGGAGAAAAGAAACTTTTGCCCCCGGAATTTCGATATCGCACGCAGACGGTCACTCCGTTTTGGGGACGAAACCTCAACTATTTGGCTACCATCCCCGCGTGGGGATGCGAGGAAACACGTTTGGGCATACTTCAACAATTTTTCGATTTACTTCGAAAATATCAAGGGTCCGGGTTTTAACACCCTTTAATTTGGTTTTTAATACCAGGTACTTAAATATAGAAATGTTTTCATATTTACCAGGTTTAAAATTTTTTTTATTTGGGTTGAGGAGGACTTTTCCCCTTCTTCCCCGGTTTGGGGCCCGGGAACCATTACGATTCCCATTCCTTTCCCTTTTAAACTGGAAAAGGGTTTCCAAAATGGGCAATACTAAAGTTCCAAGGGAATGGTCGGGGGGTTGCTTTGGTCGGCAGGGGGAGGCTAGATCTTTTGGGAAATTTTAGTAAATCATCAAAATTTGGAAAATTTTTCATTTCCTCAAACCCCCCACCCCACCATGGAGGGCCCCAAGAGGGGAAGCTTTTAGTTGGGGGTCAAAAAACTCCCAACAGCCACAAAGGGGGAATGAGGAAATTACCAGCCCCTATTTCAGTTGAAAGGGAGTCGGGGACCTATGCGCTTTTCCCACTAAATAGTACCTGCTTTCCCTTAGCCATATTTGACCAGCCGATTGACTTTACCGGGGCCGATAAGCCCCCGTTTTAACCAGAATAAAGGACCAAAGAGGTGTGTTGCTAGCTGGGAGGGGGGCCCGCGTGAAGCCAAACCCCTCAACCTCCAGGCCCCCGTCTCCCGGAAAACGGGGTGCCACGCACGCAAACACCCCGTGGGAGAGTTCCCTTGGGCCAAGATGGAAAAGAACCAGGGGGGGGGTGCACCATTTCCCCTTTTCCCTAGGCCTTGGGGCCCCAGGAAGGGCCCTTTTGTCTCATCCCTCACTGGGGACCCCCCCCCCGTATGGGGAGCCCCCTGGTCCGGCCCCACCCGATCAAATTGGGACCCAAGCCCCCCCCCGCGGCAAGGGGCTTTCCCTTGGGGGGAAAAAATAGAGAGAGATTTACCTAAAAAAGTAAAAGCGGCACTCTCCGTGGAAAGGGGAAATGGGGAAACCCCAACCCCCGTACTCCCCTTTTCCCAAAAGCATCGGAAAAAAAAAAAATACAATTAGTATCATGCTTGACCACGGCGGCCCCAGCATGGGCCCCACCGTTAAAAGAAAGAAATATAAAGTGAAATATGATTATTATATAATTTTAATTTCAATTTTGGGTTAGATTTGGTATGTTATGCTGGTGTTGGCCCTTATTTTTCTTGATAATTAAAAATGCTGATGCCTAACCATACGTAACCCATTATTTTTTTTTATTATTATTTAATTTTAAATTTTCCCTTAAAATTATATTTTAAATTTTTATTTTTATTATTATTGTTATTATTATTATTAATTAATTTTTTTATTTTATGATTATTATTATTTTTTAAATTAAATTTTATTATATTATTATTATTTATTTTTTTATTATTATTATTATTATTATTATTATTATTATTATTATTATTTTATTATTATTATCATCAATGTGTCGTCGTCTTGGGGAGAGGGGGGGGTTCGTCGTCGTGATGTGTGCCGATTAGTCGTCGTCCTGTGTCGTCTTCTTGGGGGGGGGGGTCGTCATCCCTTTTTTTCTTTCTTTCTTTCTTAATAATTTATTCGTAAGTTCTTTTTTTTACTTAACCTGAATTAAAATATTCCTGAATTCTTTAAAAAATTCTAACTTAACGTTTTTATTATTTTATTATTTTTTCTTTTTTTTTTTTCTAACCTATCTCAATCCTCTTTGAGTTCCTTTTACTCGTGAGTCGTTGTCTTGGGGGTCGTCATCATACGTTGGTCATTTTTTTTTTTTACTTAATATCCTTTACTCCTAACTTCCTTTTTTTTTACTTAACCTGAACTAATTCCTAATTAATTCCTGTATTTTCCAACTTAACCTAATTTCCTTTATTCCTAACTTAAATTTCCTTTTTTTCTTTTTTTTTTAGGGGTCGTCCTGAGTCGTAGTCTTAGGGGTCGTCCTTTCCCGGAGCGTCGGTCTTCTTAGAGGTTCCTTTTAGCATTAGCCCGTGAGTCGTCGTTTTGGGTCGTCATCCAGACGTCGGTTTTCTTAGGTGTTCCTTTTTAAGGCATTAGCGTGAGTCGTCGTCTTGGGGTCGTTTTATCCAGAGCGTCGGTTTTAGAGTGTTCCTTTAGCTTACCGTGAGTCGTGCTTGGGGTCGTCATCCCCGGTCCCCAAACGCACGCACGCACGACAACCCCACACAACACACACACCACAAACAAAATGATAAGTATCTACATATTATTGTGCCCTAATGTGGTTTTTCGTTCGTTAATTTCTATAATGGTAAATATAATTTTTTTTTTTGTTTATTTTT
>NW_023659727.1:2500-5000 GCF_015228065.2 Penaeus monodon
TTCCACAGACATCCATGGTTATTTGAGAGCCACGACGTCGTGTTGTGGAAAAACGCCCGGCGAAAAAGTCGATTACGGTGAAAAGAGGCCTTAGTGAAATTTCTGCAGGTACGAGAATGTGATTCGCGGAAGGTCGTAGGGCACACGCACTTCGACGAGTTCGAGGTATTCCATGACGGCGAGCGCCCCGGCGGCGTGGCCTACGTGGCGCCGAGCAGACGCCGTGGGTATGACCTCAACCCGCCTACAGAGTATACCGTGGACGGGGAAAGGCCGGGCACCACCAGGGTGTGGTTTCTCTTTTATTTTTCTTTTTACTCTTCTCTTCCTTTTTTCTTTCTCCTCTCTTGTCGTGCTTAGACATCATGAAGTGATCTCATCATTGACCTTGAGGACCTGAGGAAAAGAGGATGAGAGTCCCCAACCAATTCAGGCTTCAGGCTTGATGTGCCATCACAGGTCCTTACTGAAATGAATCTTTCGCTGAACGTATCGACATATAAACATACACACACACCAACCGGAAAATATATCTATAATATATATATTATAAATATAGATATAGATATATATATATTAACTATATTATATGTCAACGAAAAAGGCACCGCGGCGCCAGATGTAAGCAACACGTGAGTGGGAGCACCACTTCGCCAGATGTAAGGCGAGTGGCACGCAGCCACCAGAATATGAGTGGACACGAGAGGATTAAGGAGAACGCGTACTAGAGTGAGCGAGACGAGAGATGGACTGGGGTGGGGAGTGAAAAGGGGCTTAGCGTGGCTGGTTTTCTTGACGACAGATATGAGACCCCCAAGAAGACACCAATGTCCCCGGGTGGAGCGAACGACGGTGGTGCGAGCTGGACCTGTGTGGCTTGGGCCCGTCCGCTGTGTCTCTTTGTGTAGTGTGTCTCTGCCTTTACGGACGTTGTCCTTTTATGCGGCGGTTCCCTGCGAGTGACGGATGTTTGTTCCTGTGCGAAAGAGAAAGGGCCGGCGACATCTGAGTTCCTGCCCAAGGAGAAGAAGCTGCGTGCTGGACGGAGGTGTGGCGTACATCGGTTTGCTAAGTATTGTTGAAATCGCTAGGCACGCGCCAAGGCTCGTCCTCGAGACGACGTAACGCTTGCAAAACGATGCAGTAGAGGGTATGTGTGGAATCTACAGAGGTGTCCTGGGGATCCGAGGAGTCGCTAGGCCGTCGCGTGCCAGGGTTAGCGGGTGTGGCAGAGGTTCGCACTGAGGTGCAACTTCAGTAGCGAGGAGGTCATCGTCTTCAGAAGCTGAAAACATAAGTTGTACAAGGCCAGTAAAGGCGTAAGGAGGAGAGGATAATGTGTTTGTCAATCACCTTACTAAATTGCAAGAAAAATGAGGAGGCATAATAAAGGAAAGTTTGTCACAAGAAAGGGCGTGTCAATTAGCTAGTTCAGTAAGGTACCATCATATTGAAGAGAGGCAAAAGTTAAATTGAATAAGAATTCCATATCTTCGGGGTAAATAGGCAAGTATATATGCTTCGAAACACATAGGCAGACTGGGCCTGAACTTAATTCTAACAGTGCGGTCTCGGCGCTTCAATCTTATTATGAGCGTAAGTGTGCGGAGGTGCGCAGGATTCTTCGTTTACGGCCATGAAGCCGGCTTACGTGCGGTGAAATCAACAGGCACGTCTCGGTGCTTCAATCGTATGAGCGTAATTTCCTCGGTACGGCGCGCAGGGTGTCTCGTTTACGGCCATGAGCCGGGCTTAAAATAATTGCGGTATTGTAACCGCAGTAAGCTATTATAAAGCATGTGTCTCAATGTGTTCCATTCTTTGCAACTGGCGACATACCAGCAAGTACATATTCACCAAACCTTAAACCAAGAGCATAAACTCCAGCCATTATTAGGGCAAGATATCGAATTCGATGAGGACGTCGTAAAAGAGATTTGGGTTACAGTTCTTAGTCATAGGGATGGCATCATAGTAAATACGCAATCTTAGAGTGGAATTCGAAGTAGAGTGGGAGGTAGGAAATAAGAGGATAGTAAGGTGATCGAAAATACGTGTGAACGAGCGAAGATTAGCACGCAAGTATGAAGAAACGTGATCTAAAGAACGTATAGGTATACACAGAAATATAACAATACGCAAGAAGAATGACGTGATTATAATAGGAATAACATATAAGAGAAAAAAAAGATGATTTCATTAATTCGACACAAAGAACATGAATAATAAGAGGGAGAGCAGCCAAACATAACAATAATTAATCAACATCGAAGGTACTCTTTGTTCTGAGAGAAATGATATACGCTAAATCGTGCGATCTGAGGATAAAAATGATAATAGACAGAACAATACAACACAATACATCAATTACGGGATGGTTAGATCTGGGGAATGAGTGTGAACGTGAGGGTGCGGTCAATACGTTTCATCTCAGTGTGTGATTGGTGCCCCCCCCCCAAACAATGGTGACAAGGAGAAGTTATTGCAGTATAGAGTTATA
>NW_023659728.1:0-2500 GCF_015228065.2 Penaeus monodon
AATTTTTTTGCCAATTTGAAAGGGTGGAAGAATTTTTTTATTGGAGATACCCGGGTGTGGGCTGGGGGGGGCTCTTCCTCTTGGGAGGCGGGAAGTTTTTTCTTTTTTGTTCTGCCCCCCAGACAGGGGTCCGGGGGAGCAAAAAACAAAGTCTTCGCTTTTTACAACCTTTTTCCCCTGGGGTCCGTTCTTTTCTGGAAAAGCAAGCCAGGCTCCAGGGTAAATCCCTCTTGGCACATTTGGGACATTTGGCTCTTTGTCCCTTGGCCTTCCTTGTGTCCCAAAGGAAAACCCCGGTGTTGTGTACCTTGCTAGAGACCTCACTTTACTTGCCTGCATACCGGGTGGTGACTGACTTTGGCACTTAAAGCATCGTGTGGTCGGGACAAAATTTCTTGGGCTGAAGGTGACCCAGTTCCCCAGATCAAGGAGGGTTGGGCCCTTTCAGGGTCCCCAGGATTGCTTAGTTAGGCTTTTCCCCTTTAAAACTTTGGGGAACGCCCGCGACCTGTGGGTGTATGTGATCAGATCTACCTACAAAAAGTGAGAAGCCTTTTTAACATCATCTTGACTCCCCTATCGTCGGATATTGGCGGAGACCACTTTCTCCCATCAGAAAGCTCCTTGGTTTCCTGCAAAATTTTCCGGTACTTGGTTTTTGGGCCCAATATAATCATGACCTTTTTCGGGCAACCCGGTTTGACCCCCGGTTTTTTCTCGCATCACCAAGGCTCTTCCCAATTGGTAGGCATTGTCGAAGTTTCCCAATTTAGGGGAATTTAAAACTGTAAAACGCCAAAGGGGTCCAGAATCTCTCTCAGAGTCTCTCCGACCTGGTGTTTCGGACCGCCCTTCCGGCTTAGTTTCTGGGCTGCGGTCGGGGGACAGCAGCCTTTTTTGGGGTTTCTTGTGCTCCCATTGGGTCAGGGAGGGTCTGGGGTTATTCAGAGGGTCCCTATTTGGTGCTGGGCCCGGAGGGCCAGCAAGGGGTCCATTGTGGGCAATCTCATGGCGAAAGTTTTTTTGGCTGATATCGGTCCGTTTAGAAAAGCAGCAAAGTGCCCCATGGCCGGGCCTTGCACGGTTCTACATTTTCTCATTATTTTGTGGGGGGTTTTGTGAATATTTCCTGAAATAAACATTTTTTAAATCCTCTCACGCCCCACACACACCGAGTCCAAAAAGGGGAAAATGTATGTTAGAATAATGGCTTACAGCCACAGGGGTGGGGGGAGGAACGGAGCCAATGGCCGTTGTACCCCACTCAGGGGCCCGTGTGGTGTCAACAGCGACTTTCGGCTTGACCCTACCTCCCGAAGGGACAGCCCATTGACCCGACCGGGCCACGACAGGCCCCCCGTCTTGCTGAAATAAAGAACAAAGGGGCGGTTGCTAGCCGCATGTGTACGCGCAAGCATCGCTCAACCCCCAGGACTCCCTCACGCCAGGGTTGCCCAAACATGGAAAAAATGTAGGTTTGGGGTGAACCCCTGGGGAGAACCAGAGGGGAGCCCCTTCCCCTACAAATTGGGTCATTGTTGGAACCCTTCCTTCTTCCCCCTCCAGTGCAAAAAGCCCCCAAAAGGTGTATACCCCAAGAGGAGGTTCCGTGGCAGGACCCCAGGGGTCACCACTGTATGAGAGCTTACTTTTATAACCAAGCGCTGGCTGGTAAGAGATTATGTCATACTTTAAAACATGGCGGAGGGGCGCCTGCTGGCAATCCTGCCACACGGAAAGCATAGAGTGCAGAATTTTAAAAAGAGACAGCAAAAAAACGACAAGGCCAACCTATGTTGAAGGTCGTGCAAGCCAGATCTTCGCATATCTTAAAAGAACGAAGATGGGGCCCGGGCAAAGAATGTTTTTTCCTGCATTGAATGTCCGGCGGGGAATTCGGCCGGGGAAGGAATATATATATTATATATATATATATTATATATATATATATATATTTATATATATAATATATTATAATATATAATATATATAACATTATTACAAAATTTTATATATTTTATATATATTATTCTATATATAAAAAATGTGTGGTGGTGTGTGGGTTTGGGGGTGTGTGTGTGTGTGTGTGTGGTTTGTGTGTGTTTTTTGTGTGAAATATGTGTAACAATGGTTTTGATTATCAAAATTATGTAAAAAAAGAAAATTAAAAAGATACATTTTTAGGGGGTTTTATTAGATTTTAAAGGCATATATATCATTCCCTATGTAAAGTTTATTTAACATACCCAAAAATTCTTGAACAGTTTCCCTTTTTTATTTTATTTATGTAACCAATTTTCAGACAGCTTCTGGGAGAGGAAAAGCCCTTGATGCCGGTTTTTTGGAAATCCCCCCCAACCGAACCTGGACTTCAATAATTATCATCATAAATTGTGACAATATATTTTGTACACAGGGATTCTGTTTTAAATTTCCCGCCTGACCACTGCTTTGGGGTTAAAGTGTAAGGGAAACGAGTGGTTACCCCTTTTCTACGCAC
>NW_023659728.1:15000-20721 GCF_015228065.2 Penaeus monodon
TGTTCCCAGACTGGGGGGCCCTTTTAGTGTAGCATTTATATCATGGCGATTTTAAAAGATGTCATTTATTATTGCAAGTGCATACTGCTTAAGTATAAGCAGGGGGCACGTTTTTTTAGGGGCAGTCGTATAATATTCACTTGGGTCCGACATTTTCCACGGTGGTACAGAACGCCCATGTGGGTCTTAGTTGGGGGGATTTTATCGAGCTTAGTTTTACTTGACCCAGGATTTGAGTATGAATCGGTAGTTGTCCAAAGCTCCTCTATTCTGTTTTAGTTTTTTTTTTGGAACTCTAATTGTTTTGACACCAAATGTGGTATTTATGTATAATATTCTTTCGAAAACGGGGAAATTAAAGATCATTCCATATTTAAAATCCTTTTTTTGTTCTAAGGGCATCAAGAATGATCCCATGGCTCTTTTTTTGTACATTTTCAAACTAAAACTATGATTCTTTGAAAAAATACTAGGTCAATGCATGATAATTTTGCCGACCATATTATTAAAAGTAAAAGAGTCTTGCAATTTTGACATTGATACCATGGTTTTTCCCAACAATGTCCTAAGTGGCCTCACCCCACTCCCACAGACTTTTCTTCGGGTTTTTGATAAACCCCGCATCTTGAAATCACCCCGAATATTTGTACTGATGGCAAAATCTACTAAGTCATTTATATGGAAAACCCGGCAGAGGGGGTTTTTTTGGGCTAAGGCTTTTTTTTTCAGTCGGAAATTTTCAAGCCACACTCAAAAGCCCTTGCGAAATATATCCAAATCACTTGCATTTTTTCCTCGGGTGAGGATTTAAAGCAAAAATCATCGCATGCAAAAAATGATCATTTCCCTCAATGGTATTCCCTAGTAATCTATGATAGGATATTAAATAGCATGGGACTAAATACACCCCCCTGAGGTTGCCGGTTCAAAACTTTTGTATAAATACCTGAATACTAAAAAATAGCTAGTTTCTCAATAATGTTTTTCATTTGCAATATCAAAGGGAGATTTTAAATCAAGACATACAGTTTGCATCCTGGGTTTGTGTTTGTAAAAAACCCTGGGGAAAACCATCAGTCTGGGGGATAACTTTGCACTTATCGTACATAAGCCGTTCAGTATTATCCTCTCAAATATTTGCCAGAAGGGGTCAAGGGAAAGGGCCGATTTGTCAGTATTAGGTTTAGGTATGGGAAAATTTTCCTTTTAGTCCAGGGGCTTGGGGTGATTCCTTTGTAGGCTGACTATCAGATGCAAAAGTGGGCTGCCTGGTAAAGTGGTATGTGGTGAAGGACCTATAAATAATCATTTCGCCAGGGTGGTTACCTTTCCTTTTAGAAGGGGGTTAATTAGTTCCCCCTCGGTTTTTTCAGCAGCAGAGGGGTCGATTTCAGCCGGTAGCTATATTAGGTTTCTAAACTATTTTCGACTTGTCTTTTATCCCCTGGGAAGTGAGTTTACCTGGAATTCCCGGGCCACTGCTCTACGCATATTACCTGTTCTTGTGGAGTGGGAAATGCGGGGTTGTAAGCTTACTTGTCACCTATTAATTTTTCCCACATGTCAGCTTTAGAATTTGACTATGTTCCCCGTGTTTACTACAATCAGTTTTTAATTCTTGAATTTCCCTGTTTGGGTTTTTAAACCTGAAGATTATCTGTCGTCTTACTATCTTTATAACAATTAGAAGCTCCTGGGCCCATTTTTGTTCCTTGGGAAAAATGGTCTTATCCCCCCGGGCATGTGAGCCGGGCCCCTTTTTTTTCGAGAGTTTTGTGAACAACCCCCGTGTTTTAGTGTCAGTGACAACTTTGTTAAATACTGAGAGAATTTTTCAAAGTTTGTTATTTTATAGGGGCATACCTCATAGACCCGTGCCTTGAAGTGAGCTCCAGTCCGGTGGGGTAATTATCCTCAGCCTAGGGGACTTAGGGCTGGTCGCGCACAGTATACGGTTTAAAAAATGCCAAAATAGCACTAATAACTCCGTACCATGAAGTACAACATTACATGAAAAATTTTTGCCAAAAACCTAATCTAACCCCCCTCCCAAAGAGTCTCTGCTTCTTGTCATATACTGTCAGTGATGTACTATATTATACACTTGGGGTCTCCAAAAGGGGGATGCCTTGCATTTAAGTCGCCATGCATAATTTTCCCCTTGGGTTTTAAAAATGGGGGTGAACTAGCCAAAATTTAGAGTATCGGATATACATTATACATGAAACATACCCCAAAGGGGTTGGAAAAATTATATTTACGGAGTTAAAATTCTAGATCATTCCCTAGGCTTAATGTACACATATTTCCATGATAGAATTTTTACTGTGCTTTTCCATGTGTAATATGTTTTATTGGCAATCTGTCTTCATGCTGTTTTCCTTAATATTACGAATTATAAATTCACATAAGGACTAAACTTATGATTATGGTCTTCAATTCACAGAGTAAGGACTTTAAGGCCAAGATATCCTTTGTGAAAATCACATTGTCTTGTTCACCTTTTCCCCCAGTGCAAACCTTTTTCGGTAGTTCGGTCCCGTGCATACCCTTTTCAAACTCGAAATCCTTGTTGTATGTGTTCCAAAAGGGATTTGCATATTTTCTCATTTTTTGGTTCTCACATATTTCAAATTCCTAACAATATAAAAAATTTTTACATCACTACTGTCATGTCACTGAATTTCGGTTATATGGCACCAAAAATTCATGACTCCTTTTACAATTCCTCGTATATAACACAAGAATTAATGTGTAAGGGGCGAGGGGCCCCCAGTACAGCACCACACGACCTCTCCATATGAGGGCACTGTTTTACGATGCTAAATACAAGGGGTAGTTGTTTTTTTATAGGGTGAATTCCCCTATGCTTTACCCATAGTAGACTGAACTACAAGGCAGCAACCAGGTACCACTAATGTATCTAAGTAAGACTAATCCAAAATTTGCAAAACTGTGCATGTGTATGTGTGCATGCATTCATGTACACACAACGTATGTGCGTGCATGTGTGTGCATTCATACACATACAGGCATGCATTAGTGTACATGACCATACATTATCAAAACTGTGTATGTATTCACGCATGGTGCGAGCGGCGAATGAACATCATGTGCATCAATGAACACACACATCACATGCACATAATCTGCATGCAGACTTGAACGGATTTGATACAGTTGGGCTAGTCTTACCTAGATACGATAGTGGTGCCCGACTGCTACCTTGTAGTTAAGTCTCTGTATGGTCAAAAGATATGAGAGTTCACCTTATACAAAATAACTGCTGTTTTGTAGTTTAGTCCATGCATGGTCAAAGGCTATGGGAGTTCACCCTATACAAAACAACTGCTGCCTTGTAGTTCAGTCTGTGCATGGTCAAAGGCTATGGGAGTTCAATCTATATCATTCTCTTCTTGTACGAGTTTCGTTGATTGATTGTTCGAAATTCACTTGATTTTACTCTTTTTGTTCATTTAATTGCCGATTTCATTTATCTTTACCATTGTCATCATACCATTTTATTAATAGCTCAGTAGCCTCCTCACCTTGACCTTACTTCACTTTCCCTTTTTGATTTTGGTCAGTAGGTGTGGGCCAAGAGGCACCTCGCTGTTCCGTTATTTGGTTGTCTGTATTTGCTCACACCATAGGAATAAGCGTTGTATCGTTACATTGGTCAATGGTGGCACGTACTACTGGCGCTAGAACGGAGATTGCAATGCGATTTTTTATGAATTTATTATTGAGTATAGCATTGGCATCTATCCCCATATCATAGTGCACAGGGATGCTATATATAACCCTGGGTTGCATAAATCGTTTAATAGATCTACACTCTGTTACAACAGTAGTTGTAACAGTTATTCGTTCGATTGGCAGCTTTTATTGGAGTCAGTTTGACCCATATTTACGTATGGACTAGGGTTTAAACTACAATCATTATCACATATTAATCACGCCCTTCTCACCCTTGCAAGTTTTGGGTAAATCCCAAGTAATCATGGTATTCGTGATACACTGTAGGGCATGTCACAAGCACCCATCACAGAGCAGGTTATTTATGGATTTTCCAGTCTCGTTTCAGTTCACTTCATTTCTTTTGGTATTGTGGGTATAGGGAACCCCAATTGATGAAGTCTTACTTAGTCTGACATGCATAGCCAAGGATAACTGGACCTATCTATCTCGGTATTTCAGAATTTTGTAGCAAATCTGAAATGTAGATTAATAGAATCGAGGATTGTGTACTACATTCTGACCTGGGAAGATATACTTGCAAGAAAGCTTGCAAATAAATTTTCACATCACTTGCCACTAATGTGTACATTCTGTCATATATCATTAAATGTTGAATTCAGTTAGGTAGCTGAAATAATCTTGCATTAACACAATCGCTCACAAACACACTCTCTCTCATTCCCTCTTCCGCGCAAAACAAAAGATACTGAAACCTTTTCATGTAGGCGTAAAGATCAATGATGAATTTCTTTTGCCCCTAATTTTGCCAGTCATGCCGAGTGACTAGTACATGATGCACAAATTCTTACTTTACATATATTTCTTTCTCTATGTGACGACAATGGGTTCAAGTAAATCTTGCGGATTGTCGTTGTCCTTTCCCTTATCTACTCTTATATCTATCAGAGACAGTTTGTGGCTCAGGCCATGTCCCTGCAGATCGCTACTTACGTCTCCCTCCCCTATTTTCTTCTTTATCTTTGTGAAGTAAATCACAAAACGAAAAGAAAAGACGAAAATAAAGTAAAAACTAGTATTAAAAACTGAAATTTATATAAATAACCCTCTCCCTGTTGCCTTTCACCGATATCCGACCTGGCATCGCAAGAGGACCCTGCTGCAAAACGGTCACCTTAGGTTGACGTATGAAGGTTATAAGGACGTCTGACGAGGAACGGATAGATTCACCAAGGACCAGAGAGAGAAAAAGAATATGGTCGAGGACAGTGCACGCGAGAACGAGAGAACCAGCCAAAGTTGTGTCACCCCTCGAAGCCAATCTAAGGCGCCTCGAGGGTGAGGCGTGAGTAGGTGACCGAGTAAAATGATATGTACATAAGCATGGTTTGTGTAAGTCATAGTTAAATGAGGCAGTGGAAACAGTAGGGAGTGTGACCTCGCTCGCGACTCCCACGGTACGTTTCCGGAGAGGCAGACGGTCTCCAAGCTGCTCTACCACGTCATATTTCCGGTAGAAACGGCCCCCTCGTGCCCTGAGAAGACATGTCAGTCAGAACGCCTTACGCCTTCACTTCGACAGGACCTCCTTCGCCTGCCCCCCCCCCCCTCAGCGCTTGTTCCCAGACATCGCATCCAGATTGATTACAGTGTTGAACTCTTCGCCTGCCCCCCCCCCCCTCAGCGCTTGTTCCCAGACATCGCATCCAGATTGATTACAGTGTTGAACTCTTCTCCAGAATAAGAGAGTCAACCCGTTTAAACTACTATGACTGCCCTGTAAGCCATTATATTGAGGCAATTACAACCTCTCACGAGGCTTGTGGAGATATGGGTACGGTGACTTCTGGAGGAGACCTGCCTGGTCAGACATAAGAGTCCATGTGGCAGTCGCTAAATTTAGTATATAATTATATAATCATATATATATATTATATAATGGTGTGTGTGTGTGTTTGTGTGTGTGTGTGTGTGTGTGTGTTTACAATATATATATTATATATTAATATATATATAATATAT
>NW_023659729.1:0-20719 GCF_015228065.2 Penaeus monodon
TTTTACTGAAAAATGATGAAAATTGAAAAACCAGTTTAACTGCACAATGTCTCTGTACCATCGGGATTAGCACCTTGGTGGCTTACTTACAAAAAAAGAAAAAAACTTTTAGATTCACGCATTGCCATGTGCATACCTAAATACCTTTGTATACCAAATTCCTTTTATATTCTTTACTTCTTGCAAAAAGGAAATTTATGTCAAATTAAAAACCAATAGCAGTGTAGATCAAATGAATTCTTCATTGTAACCAGATTTTCAATACCTATGTTTAAACTTTATATACATTGATGGTGAAAGACGTAAAAACAGCATAAGCATTTTGCCCAATTTGCTTCTAGAGAATTTGTGTAGGTTTAATTTTTTTTTTCAGATCTGTCTGGTAGAAGTGACAAGTTGGTAAAGAAGTACAATTGAAATTGAAGCCTGAGAAGCAAGTTCTGTCATGTGTCAGATCCCAGAAGCCTCAGTCCCATAGCTCACATATTGCTATTTATTAATATCTTGAAAGTTATTAATATCTTAACATATTGCAGCATTATTAAATGTAAAATCTTACGTTTTGGTTAATCATCTCTTTCTATATGTTTCTGCTTATCTGGAAATAAAAAATGAAAGTCTTGATTCTTTCCCTTACAGCAAACTGCTTGGCTTGTGTAGTATTACCTTTTTAGGCAGAAAAAGGGAAATATGAAAATAACTATTCATCAGTGAGTGAGTGGAACACTGAGGATTGTAAAGTAGCTTTCTGCCAGAATTGTCCCTCTTGGTATACATTTTTTTTTTAACCCCCCCCCATTACTTTGCTCATGGTTGTTGTGGGGGGCTTAGGAGACAGGGACTGAGACCCAATGTAGGGATCACCCCTTTCCTTGGACCTCAACCCTTACCACAACAAATTTTGCATGATCATTTCTTTTCCCCTTTCCTTTCTTCCCCTTTTTCTGGCTACTCATCTTTAAACATTAACTCTTATTCACCCCTTTTTCTTTGTTTTAGCCATTGACCAATCTGGAAGAAAAAAAATTCTTACCTGTAGGCTTTACCCTCAAGCCCCACCCTATCAGTTAACTTTGACATGCTGCTAATGAACTCTAATTTGAGCACCAGAAAATTCTCAATAAATAAGTATAAAGAATTTGATGTTGTGGAAAATTTTCTACATTTTCCTAGTCCAATATTGGAGATCACCTTACCAAGGACCTCAGCCCTTGCCTTGGCTACTATTTTTTTTTTCTCTCTCTCTCTTTCCTCCCTAATCCCATTCTGTTTTTGTAGGTGGTTGGGTCATACGAGATAGCGACTGAGGCCTAATGTTTGGGATCTCCCATATCTTGGGCCTCATCCCTTGGCTCCAACAATTTTTCATGGTCATTTCTTCTCTCCCTTTTCCCTTTTCCTTGTCTTATCCTCTCCCCAAATTAAGGAGCCATGTTGAAAGGATAAAAGATTGGCTTGGGTCAGACCTGAACAGCCTAAGAGAGCCATGGTCATGGAATTCCTACTTTTCGTGGGGATTCTAAGGGGTGAATCGTTTCTCCCTTCTTACAACTCAAGGTTACCATGGCCCCAAAAATGATTTTGTACCTTATGAAAAGCACTGAAGCTTGCCCTGTTATAATAGCCGTACGATTTTTAACTTCCCGTTTCCCGACCCTGGCTCTCGTGTAATCACAACTCTAAACACTGCTACTACTCCCTGTGGATACCTGAGTCAGCCCAACCATCCCAAGTGGGCCCCAACCAGGTCATTATCCAACATTAGAAAACCTTTCTTCTCTCCAAACATCTTGCACTCTATCTCAGCATCCAGTCTTCATTTTCTACCCCCCCCCTCCTTCCTTATTACTACTACTGTCCTTTTCTCCACCTCTCTGTAGTACTATCTCATCAGAAACTACTCCCCTTCCCCCCATCCTCGTCCTTCTACTACGACCTAACAAATCGTCTGAGTACTCTGTTTAGACCTGCTAACTAGGATTGATTTTTTTGTGATTCCCCCACTCGACAGCACCCTCTTCTTTCAAACAATGCCTCCAAAACCCCAAATTGTTAGATTCCACGGCAGATTGCCCTGCCCATGACTAAGATTTGTCTGATTGTGGATCAACTTGCTCGCCTGCCTTGTGACTAATGGGCAGTATCAGTACAATGCTACACTTACCCCTATGCCTGCTGCAAGACTTGCTCATATATTTTTCTGGCCATTGATTTAATCCTCCCGATTCCCTGAAACTAGGATCTTTGATCACAACTCTTAAATATTATAAGCCCTCTCAACACCTATCATCTCGGTCCAGTCAAAAACATCCACCCAGGTCTACTCACTTTCCAGGAAAACATGCTTCTCCCCAACATCCTCTACTCCATCTACTACCCCCTCCTCAACACCTATAACCACCTCGGCCAGTCCAAATCACCCATCCAGGACATTACTCAACCTTCGGGAAACATTCCTCCTGCCCCCAACTTCCTCTACTTCATTTACTATCCTCTTCCCTTATTTATCCATCTCGTCGCAGTATTACTTCACTCAACGTCACTCCATCTTCCACAAGGCCGTCCTTCTACTACGCCCACCTCTACAATTTTTTTTAAGTACTCTGTTTAGCCTAGTCAAATGGGGTCGACTTTTTTGTGATCTCTACAGCCCTTAGTTAACACTATCCCCTTCCAATAGTTCCTCCAAAACAGGCAGGCAAGTTTCCTTCCGCAGCCACCCCAGCCACAGTTACGTACGAATCCCAAGCTAGAGCAGTATCAGACCTGACTGACTTTACTGGCAAATCCACTCCTGCCCAACCTCATCCCAGTCTACGACAAAGATTTGTTAAAATTGTGAAGAAGACTTACTCATCTGCCTTGTGGACTACGATACTGTATCAATACATTCCCCCAAAAGTCCATGGAAACAGAACTTGGTCATAAGTTCTCCACCAATATTGCCGGATTTATTTTCCGTACACATGACCTACTTTCATTGTCTGCCCAGCCCCCTTATTACTACTCTTCATCCCTATTGTCCTCCTCCCCACAGTACTACCCCACTCCGCACCACCCCCTCGTCCTTCTACTGCTTCCACATTAAAAACCTTTTGAGTTCTCTTTTGGCCCAGCCAAGTGGGATCAATTCTTTGACCCACAGCCCCTGCCCTGCATGTGCCCAACCTGGTCATGACCGTTCAAACTGCTATGTTCAGTCACTCACGTGTACCAGTTGTGGTGGCCCCCTTAATGTATTTTATAGGAGATCGAATCTGAGGTAGCAGTTCTCAGATTTAAACTAGGCCTCACTCTACACGAGGCCAGATAGGAAGCACATCGACGAGGTTTTTCTCTATAGCTATTCCAAACTTTTTCGCTATGTTACACTTCCCTCCCACTTCTCCATCTCCGATGAATTCCTTTTCCAGCTTAAATTCCCGAACACAATCTCTACTAGTTCCCCGATGCCTACCCCTCCTCACTCTACCTGTTGCACTAGACGATCTAACATTGCATCTCATCTCTTACCATATCCTCTCCTACACCTACCTTTTCCTGTGCTCCTCAGGCATCTATCCCTCTTCTCTTCCTCACAAGAAAGGGCCTTTCTCAGACCTCCCCACCTAATTCTCCGACAGACTCTTAAAGACATCCAACACATGTTCAAGAGAACCTCCGCTCCCCCCTCCTCTCCAATGTCTCTTTTCCTATTCGCTCTACATCCAAAGTATTTACCGATACCTCCTCCTCCTTCCCTACCCCTCCCAAAGCACTCATCTTCCCTCCTGTGTGTACCACCTTTCCCCTTTTCCTTCCCCATGTCCTTACCATTCCCATCTGGTTTGCTCACACAATGTTTTTCTCCGAATCACTCCTCCCCTTTTGACATTCTTCCTGATACTGCCCCAACCTCCCTTTGCTCGTTTATCTCCTTCTCTGGATCCTTCTCCCTACTTCTCCAACTACCATTATAAACTATATTACTGGTTATATTTTTCTAATGGCTCTTTTGTATTTTTTCCTCAGTGTTAATCTTCCTTCCCCAGAACAGATTTGATCATTAGGTCATCGCCCACGCTGGTGACGGCAAGAGCAGACCGAGCTGTGGTGGTTAGTGACCTAGTGGTTGTCCGTAACGCTGCAGAACCCTACACTCGTGCCCGCCAGCCACCTCTAAACGTTGGTTTGTAAAAATGATTTTATTAGGTTCACCTGTTGTCAAATTTGGGCCTACGCTGTAAAAGCGGTTTTGAAAGGAAGAAAGGTTAGCTTTGGTGATCAGTCCATGAACGGCCTCCCGAGTACGGTATGGTTAAGGGGTTAAGGTTAAAAGCAATAGAAATGTGCTAGACACTAAGGTCATGTAGCACTATAGTTAATGTTGGGGAAAGGGGTTTGGTTGAGTTAGTGATTAGTTGTATAAGCTGGCAAAGGAATTTGGGTTGAAGTGAAAGGGTTAGGTCGGGTTGGAAAGGAGTTAGATTAGATGAAGGATATGTATGCGTTTGAGGAAGGAATAGGTTGTTTGAAGCAGAAAGTGTGGGATTCTGTAAGGATGTCTGATAGGTTGGAGGTGGGTGAAGGGAGGATAGGTGGGGGAAAGCAGAGGTACGGGTTGTTTCAAAAACGTGGGCACGACAATAGGATGTTTTGGGGATTGAAAGGGGAACATTACATAAGGAAAAATAAGGGTGGATCAGATTGTGACATCAGATAGGAGTGTGTTAGGGGTGGGGCCAATGCGTTAATCGGGCGAGAGGGGTTCCCCCCAACGTCTGTTCCGTTTGAAATGGAGTTGACCAGGAGGAGATTGATAGTTTTACAGAATGTAATTTATTAGTGCGGGGGGCTTGACCAAAAAGATTGCCATCGATTAATAGAAGAAGGTCTTAAAGTGGGGTAATAATCCGAGGCTGGATACGTGAGAAGCGTGGTTGGTATGATGTGGACATAGAGGCGTGGCGTGCTAGTGTATCTGCCTGTTCATTCCGGGATTCCAACATGGCTGGGCCCCCAGCAAAATTTGATGTTTTATGGCGTGGGGGACAGGTAGAACAACCAGTTCTGGATCTTAAAAACAAGGGGGTTGGTGGGTGTTTTTGACTTTATGAGATTTAATGAGTTACGAGAGTCAGTAAAAATTGTAAAAGAGGAAGAGGAGGGGGAGTATAGTGTTTTTAGAGCAAAAAGGAGGCATACAGTCCTGTAGTAAGGACACTGGTTTCCCGGGGGAAAGGGGAGTTTTTGAAGTACGAGTTGGGAAGATTACTGCAAAACCAGCACCGGAGGTGGATTTGGAGCCATCAGTATATACGTGAATACTAGAGGAATGAGTGGAGACATGGTCAAGGAAATGTGTGGAGAAGGACAGTAGGAGGGATATTTGTTTTGTGGGTCGGGAAAAACAAAAAGAGCAAATATGGGGGGAGGATAAGCCATGGAGGGACGGAATGGACAGGAGAACGGGGAGGTTGGAGAGGGGGGAAAGGGAATGGGAGAGGAGGGTATCCATGCGAGTGGAGAAGGAGTAGGTAATCGTGGAGATGAAGCTAGGTAGAAGTAGGGGTTGGGGATAGTTAGTTAGTGAGGGAAAATTGGTGGAATCGAACATAGCATCGGAGAGAGAAAAAGGGCACGACGTCGAGATAGAGATGGTATGCCTGATTCAGTGTACAGGCTCTCAACTGGAGAGGAGCGGAAGGCGCCTAGTGCTAAGCGAAGACCACAGTGAGGATTGTATCAAGATGGGCAAGGAGAGAAGTTGAGGCAGAGGAGAATAGGCATCCATAATCAAGAGTGGAAGAGGATCAATAACATGAAGATGAAGGAGAGTTTTGCGATCTGAGCCCCATGATATATGGGAGAGAGTTTTAAGATTCGAAGACGGCGGAGAGCTTTTCTTTAATGTGTAGAATATGGTCTCGCCAGGATAGTTTGGAGTCAAAAATGACCCCTAGGAATTTGCCAGAGGAACGGCATTGGAGTGGAGTGCCATATAAAGAGTGGGGGTGGGGACCTACACGTGAGCGAGAGAAAAAAAATGGAGAAAGATTTAGAGGTAGAAAGGGGAAAGCCATGGTTTGGGGCCAGGAAGATACTGATGAGATTGCAGATTGAAGAAATTGGTAGAGATTTGGTATGGATGTGCCAGGGGCATAGATTGTTAAATCATCAACATATAGTGATGACCGGGCTCCGGGTGGAAAATTGAAAACAATATCATTAACAGCAAGAAGGAATAAAGTGGTACGAGCACTGCCTTGTGGGACACCTTCGATTTGGGGAAAGAAAGATGATGTGGCAGAGGCGATTTTGCCCTGGAAAGTGCGTTGGGAGAGGAAGGCTTTATGAAGACACCCATGTTTCCACGTATGCCTAGAGAGGACAATTGTTGGAGAATATGTATCGCCATGTCGCATCATATACTTTTTCTAGATCAAAAAAATAGCTAGTACGGATTCATGGCGTGCAAATGCAGATGTAATATATGTCTCAAAGAGAAAGGGGGGTCAGCTGTGCTTCTGGCACGGCGAAAACGAATGGAAGGAGAGAGAAGATGTGGAGATTCAAGATACCACATAAGCAGAAGTTCACCATTCGTCTAATAGTTTGCACAACAGCTAGTTAGTGCGATGGGACGATAATCTTGAGGAAGGGTACCCGATTTATTGGGTTTCGGGAAGGGGAAGGATAAGAGCTTCTCGCCAATTAGAAGGGAAATTTCCTGATGTCCATATGTGGTTGTAAATTTTTAATAGGAAGGATAAGGAGGAAGATGGGAGTTGCCGGAGCATACGGTAGTAAATCCCGTCAGGGCCTTCATGATGTTTTACGACACATTGTAGGGCAGTATGAGTTCAGGGAAAGAAAATGGGGCATTAAGGTTGCCGCACACTTGTTCAGACCGGAACCGCCCCCGAACCTTCCGGCGCCTCAGATCAGATCAGAACCGACGCGCTATGCGCACCCCCAAAGCAGACGCTTCAGACCGAACCGAAGTAAAATACTGGCTAGTGTAAGTTTTTCGTCAATATTGTTGCCCATAGTGAACAAATCTTCAAATCACAAGCAGCACACTTTTCACTCTGTGCAGTCGATAAAACACACTAATCACCAAATCATGAGCCTCTCCCGCCCCCGCTACACACCTCCCTTCTGCGCATGCGCAGCTCTCCGAACCATCAGAACTATCAGAAAAAATATCCTTTCAAAGAATTTCTGCTTCGGTTCGGATTGATCTGACGCGTCGGTTCCGGTCTGATCTGAAGGGGTTTGTGCGCAGTCAGGTAGAAAAGCGTGTATTCGATTTCCTTCAGACATTTCTGTTCTGTTCTGACGCGTCGGTTCCGGTCTGATCTGAACAAGTGTGCGGCAACCTTTATAGGACTCATCAGAGGATGGGGTGAAGGTAATGGGGGTACGTTCTCTGGTGGTCTTAATAGAAGAGAAGTGTGGAGAAAGGTGAGAACCACTACTGACCTGGCTGAAATAATCACCCAGTTCATTAGCGACTTGGAAGGATCAGAAATGAGGGTATTTCGAATAGGGAGGAAGGGGCAATGGGGGGGATGTTTGCCTGATAGTTATAAAATTCGGCGTCAACTTTGAGATAGATGTAAGGATGTAATTGATGAAAACATAATTTCGCCAGCTATTTGTTTTACTATTCCGGATTGTACGACGGAGATAGCAGATGCCTTTTAAAAGAGATAAGGGCTGATAGTTGATTTGGGAGTACCTGTCTTGTAGCGGTAACTGTTCCAGGTTGCACGTTTTAAGGAAAGTGCTTTAGTGCACTTGGAATTCCAACATGGAGCACATTTGGAGGTATATGGTCTTGAGGTTCGAGGGATAGCTGTATGTGCAGCTCTTAAGACTGTATTTGTGAAATACTGTATCATTTCTGAAATGGAGGTGGGGGAGGATGGAGGGGTATGAATAGCAGGAGTGAAGTAAAAAGATGCCAGTCAGCTCTATCAAAGCACCAGCGTGGGGAGTTAGGGAGGGGTTTACATATGAAATAAAAGAAAGGAGAACTGGAAAGTGGTCACTATAGGGAAAGTGGTCTAAGACTGACCAGTGGAAATCTAAATGAAGAGAAGGGGAGCATAGAGAGGGGTTCAATGCATGAAAAAGATTGCGTGCGTGTATAAAAGTGGGGTGGGGGCGATCTGAATTTAGAATAGAAAGGTCAGCTGTGGAGAGGAAGCGCTCTAGAGATCGCGCTCGGGAGTTTGTGATAGAATCACCCCATAGAGTGTGGCGGCAGTTAAAGTCCCCAAAACTATGAGGAAAGGTGGTGAAGTTGGGAAATTAGATTTCAAAAGCAACAAAGTAAATGGGGTGGGAAGGGGAGGAGTAGACTGAAATCACTGTGACCAACGATGAAGGAAGATACGGATAACTGTGCAAGGGACATTGGTTTGAAAGGGAGGTGTGACATAAGGTGTTTTCTGAGAGGTGTGACTTAAGGTGTTTTCTGATTGATAAGTATGGATGAGACATAAAGGGAATGTGGGGAAGAGACGAAATGATAATTGGGGATTGGTATGGAGGGATGTGTAAGAAAGGTCCTTGAAGGCATAAATAGATGGATTATAAGAGGAAAGGATATGACGAAGGTCAGGTCTGTGGGAGGGGAAACCGCGAATATCCAATAAAGGATAGTTATACTTTACGATATAGATTGTAGTACGTGTTGGAGATTTTGGGGGGGAAGCAGCTAGAGGCTGTGGTTGGGGAGGGGGTAGGAGGTTGGGTGTAGGGGGATATCTTTAGGAGGAGGATGGATATCAGCAGTTACTTGGGTTGGAAGGAGCAGAGTTGTATTTGGAGGTTGAGTGTCAATTTTCATTAGGTAATCTTGAATATTTTCAATGGTTTCTTCTGAGGAGTTGGTTGGGGAGTTTTGGGGGATAAAGGATTTTCTTGTGAGGGGGGGAAGAGAGGACTGGTGTCTCAAGCATAGGAGCAAAGGAAAGTGGAGGTGATTGTGTGGTAGGGAGGATGGGTTTGTTCTGTCTGTTACGGGTTGTGCGAGGAGGGAGAGGGGAAGGTGTTGGGGTTGTGTGGTGATTGAAATATCTAGAAAGGGGATTGGGGTGTCTGGATTTAGGATGGAAAAAAGATTTGACTGGGGAAGGTAGGGGGTTTAAAAGAGGTGGGGTTAGATGTAGGGGTGGGTGGGTTTAGGAGAATTGGTAGAGTGAGCAGTATTACTGAGTAAGGAGAAGAGAGAAACCACGTCGACGTGCTCTTGTCTGGCTTCACGTAGTGTGAGTCCAAGTTTGAACTGAGAGTTGCTACCTCAGACCAAATTTGTAGGTGGGACAGCCCCTATAAAATACATTATGGGGGGCCGCCAGTTGGCACTGTGGTGATTGTGCAGGGCAGTTAGATCGGGTATGGCCAGGTTGGGCACTTAGTGGGCATCTGGCTGGGGAACGGCAATGTTTGGCTGGGTGTCCTAGACCCCAAACCCGTTTTGGCACTGACGGGAGGAGGTTTGGTCATGGACGAACAGGGAGGGATTCTCCTCCTATGTAGACGTTAAAGGGAGGTCATGTCTAGGGAAAGGGTAATTTGGCTATGTTAGTAGGTTTCTTTCGATGCCCTCTGGGGGGAATGGAGTAGCATTGTACTGATGTTGCATCATAGTCTGTGAGACAGGCAAGTAGGTCTTCCCACAGTCTGACCAATCTTTGTCATAGATTGGGCAATTTGCTGGGGAGAATTGAAAACTGTTCCGGTGCAAGTATTGAGGGTTGGAGGGGGTTTCTGCAAGGATGGGGTTACCATATGGGTTTCTGTTAGTTTTGTTAATGGGTATAGCTTGGTTTTCGGATGTTTCTGTGACAAGACGGGAGCGGTCGGGTCGCTACGGAGAGACTTTACCTACTTGTTTTTGGAGACATTGTTGGAAGAGAAGGGTGTTGTCAGAGTAGGGAGCTGTGGGAGGGATCACGAAAAATTGGTCCCATTTGGCTGCACTAAAGAGAGTATTCAAGATTGTTGTAGATAGGGGTAGTAGAAGGGCGGGGGCGTGACGAAGATGGAGTAGGGTTGAGGGAGGTAGGGTTATGGAGAGGTGGGCAATAAGGCTTGTAAGGTATTAATAAGGGAGGATGGGGTGGTTGATGTTGGAGGTTGTGGGGGGTAGAGGTGTTAAGTTGAGCATGCTGGAGAGTGGAAATGTTTTCCCTTAAGGGTTGATTTTGGCTACTGTACTAGTAGGCATTGATGAGGGGGGGAGTTTTTTGCAGTGTTCGGAGCCGTGGTCCGTTGGGGTATTTTAAAAGGGGCAAGCCTCATTGCCCCTAATAGTGGGGATATGTTTTCATTACTGGCCATGGTAAGCCTGGTTATGTTGGGGATAATGGTTAATGGTTAAAAGCAAGAGAAATGTGCTAGACATCTAAGGTCATGTAGCACTATAGTTAATG
The DNA here is from genome assembly GCF_015228065.2 of Penaeus monodon. Lineage (NCBI taxonomy): Eukaryota > Metazoa > Arthropoda > Malacostraca > Decapoda > Penaeidae > Penaeus > Penaeus monodon. The sequence continues at coordinate 10,428 of NW_023659729.1, forward strand.
TTTGGGAAGGGTGGTTGAGTTAGTGATTAGTTGTCTAAGCTGGGCAAAGGAATTGGGTGAGTGAAAGGGTTAGGGTCGGGTTTTTGGTAAGGAGTTAGATTAGATGAAGGATATGTATGCGTTTGAGGAAAGAGAATAGGTTGTTGAAGCCCGAAAGTGTGGGATTCTGAAAGGATGTCTGATAGGTTGGGAGGTCGGTGAAGGGAGGATAGATGGGGGGAAAGCAGAGGTTTCGGGTTGTTTCAAAACGTGAGGCAGATAATAGGATGTGAGGGATTGAAAGGGAACATTACAGAAGGAACATAAGGGTGGATCAGATTGGGACGTCAGATAAGAGTGTGTTAGACGGGAGTAACCAATCCGTAAGCGGGCGAGATCTCAACGTCTCTTTCGATTAAATGGAACTGACCAGGAGGAGATTGATAGTTTTACAGAATGTAATTATTAGTGCGGAGGCTTTTACCAAAAAATTGCCATCGTTTTACAAGAAGGTCTTAAAGTGTGGGTAAAATCCGTGGCTGGGATATGGAGAAGCGTGGTTGGGATGATGTGGACATAGAGGCGTGGCGTGCTAGTGTATCTGCCCGTTCATTGCCGGGGATTCCAACATGGCTGGGCACCCAGCAAAATTTGATTGTTTTATGGCGTTTTGGACAGGTGAACAACCAGTTCTGGATCTTACAAACAAGGGGGTTGGTGGTGTGTATGACTTTATGAGAGTTAATGATTAGGGAGTCAGTAAAAATTTTAAAAAAAGGAAGAGGAAGTGAGTATATGTGTTTTGAGCAAAGGAGTGCATACAAATTTTGTAGTAAGGACACTGGATTCAGGAGAAGGGGTATTTGAAAGTACGAGTTGGGAAGATTACTGCAAAACCAGCACCGGAGGTGGATTTGGAGCCATCAGTATATACATGAATACTAGAGGAATGAGTGGAGACATGGTCAAGGAAATGTTTTGAGAAGGACAGTAGGAGGGATATTTTATTTTGGTGGGTCGGGGAAAACAGAAGAGCAATAAAGGGGGGGGAGGTAGGGGCCATGGGGGGACGGATGGACAGAGAATGGGAGAGGTTTTGGGGATGGGGGGAAAGGGGAATGTGAGAGGGGGGGTATCCATGCGTTTTTTGAGAAAGGAGTAGGTAATCGTGGAGATGAAGCTAAGGTAAGAAGTAGGGTTGTGGGGTATTTAGTTTAGTGAGGGAAAATTGGGGGAATCGAACATAGCATCGGAGAGAGAGAAGGGCACGACGTCGAATAGAGATGGTATCCTGATTCAAATGTACAGGCTCTCAACTGGGGAGGAGCGAAAGGCGCCTAGTGCTAAGCGAAGACACAGTGATGGATTACATCAAGATGAGCAGAGAGGGAAGTTGAGGCAGAGAAGTAGACATGGTATCCATAAAGGTGGAGAGGATCAAAGTAACATGAAGATGAAGGAGAGTTTGCGATCTGAGCCCCATGATATATGGAGAGAGTTTTTAAGATTCGAAGACGCGGAGAGCTTTTTTTTAATGTGTTAGAATATGGTCTCCCCCAGGACAGTTTGGAGTCAAAAATGACACCTAGGAATTTGCCAGAGGAACGGCATTGGGGTGGAGTGCCATATAAGAAGAGTGGGGGTAGAGAACCTACACGTGAGCGAGAGAAAAGAATGGAGAAAGATGTAGAGGTAGAAAAGCGGAAGCCATGGTTTGTGGCCCAGGAAGATACTGATGAGATTGCAGATTGAAGAAATTGGTAGAGATTTGGTATGGATGTGCCCGAGGCAGAGAGGGGTAAATCATCAACATATAGTGATGACCGGGCTCCTGGTGGTAAAACTGAGACAATATCATTAACGCAAGAAGGGAAAAAAGTGGTTTCTGAGCACACTGCCTTGTGGGACACCTTCGATTTGGGGAAAGAAAGATGATTGCAGAGGCGATTTTAACCTGGAAAGTGGCGTTGGGAGAGGAAGGACTTTATGAAACACCCATGTTTTCCCCGTATGCCTAGAGAGGACAATTGTTGGAGGATATGTACCGCCATGTCGTATTCATATGCTTTTTTTAGATAAAAAAAAATAGCTGTACGGATTCATGGCGTGCAAATGCAGATGTAATATTGTCTCAAAATGAGCAAGGGGGGTCACTGTGCTTTCTGGCACGGCGAAAACCGAATTGGGAAGGAGAGAGAAAAATTGTGAGATTCAAGATACCACATTAAGCGGAAGTTCACCATTCGCTCCGATAGTTGCACAAGCAGCTAGTTAGTGCGATGGGGCGATAGTCTTGAGGAAGGGTACCCGATTTATTGGGTTCAGGAAGGAAGGATAAGAGCTTCTCGCCAATTAGAAAGGAAATTTCCTGATGTCCCCAAAAGTGGTTGTAAATTTTTAAGAGGAAGGATAATGAGGAAGATGGGAGTTGCCGGAGCATACGGTAGTGAAAACCGTCCCGGGCCTTTATGAGGTTACGGCATGATTGTAGGGCAGCAATGAGTCAGAGGAAGAAAATGGGGCATTTTAGGATCATCAGAGGATGGGTGAAGATAATGGGGTACGTTCTCTGGTGGTCTTAATAGAAGAGAAGGTGTGAGATAGGTGAGAAACCACTACTGACCTGGCTGAAATAATCACCCATTTCATTAGCGACTTGGAGGGGATCAGAAATGAGGGGATTTCGAATATGGAGGACAGGGGCAGGATGGGGGGGATGTTTGCCTGATAGTTATGGATTCGGCGCCAAAAATTTTAGATAGATGTAGAGGATGTAATTGATGAAAAAATTTCGCCAGCTATTTATTTTAACTATTCCGGATTGTACGACGGAGATTGGCAGATCTCTTTTAAAGGAGATAAGGGCTGATAGTTGATTTTGGGGTACCTCTCTTGTAGCGGTAACTGTTCCAGGCTTGCACGTTTAAGCGAAGTGCTTTTGGGGCAACAGAATTCCCCCATGGAACACATTTGGAGGTATATGGTCTTGAGGTTCGAGGGATAGTGTATGTGCAGCTCTTAAGACTGTATATGTGAAATACTGTATCATTTCTGAAATGGAAATGAGGGAGGATGGAGGGGTATGAAAAGCAGGAGTGAAGTGAAAGTATGCCGTCAGCTCTATCAAAACACCAGCGTTGGGGAGTTAGGGAGTGGACGTATGAAGTAGGAGAAAGGAGAAATGGAAAGTGGTCCCCTATAGGAAAGTGGTCTAAGACTGACCAGTGGAAATCTAATGAAGAGAAGGGGGCATAGAGCGAGGTCAATGCATGAAAAGATGCGTGCGTGTATCAAAGTGTGTGGGGCCCATCTGAATTTAGTATAGTAAGGTCAGCTTGGGGGAGGAAGCGCTCTAGAGATCGGCCTCGGGAGTTTGTGATAGAATCACCCCATAAAGTGTGGCGGCAGTTAGTCACCAACTATGATGAAAGGTGGTTGAAGGGGGGAAATTAGATTTTCAAAAGCAACAAAGTCAATGGGGTGGATGGGGAGAAGTAGACTGATATCACTGTGATCCAACGATGAAGAAGATACGGTAACTGTGCAAGGGACATTGGTTTTTAAAGGGGTGTGACATAAGGTGTTTTCTGATTTTATAAGTATGGATGAGACATAAAGGGAATGTGGGGATGAGACAAAATGATAATTTGGGGGTTGGTATTGGAGGATGTGTTAGAAAAGGGTTTGGGGGTTGGGGTCGGGGGGGGGTGGGTTGTGTGGGGAGGGGTAGGAGGATTGGGGGTAGGGGGGATATCGTTTTGGAGGAGGATGGATATCAGCGTTACTTGGAGTGTGGAAGGAGCAGGAGTTGTAAGATTTGGAGTTGAGTGTCGTTTTCATTAGGTAATCTTGAAAAATTTTCAATGGTTTTTTCTAGGAGTTGGGTTTGGGAGTTTTGGGGATATAGGATTTCTTGTGAGGGGGGGAGAGAGGATGGTGTCTCAAGCCCAAAAGGGGTAAAGGGAAAGGGGGAGGTGGATTGTGTGGTAGGGAAGAGGGTGGAAAGTTTGTTCTGTCTGTTACGGGTAGTGCGAGGAGGGAGAGGGGAAGGTATTGGGGGTTTTGGTGGTGATTGAAATATCTGTAGTAGAGATGGAGTGTCTGGATTTTGGATGGGAAAAGAGTTTGACTGGGGAGGTAGGAGGGTAGAAGAGGGGGTTTAGATGTAGGGGGGGTGGGTTTAGGAGAATTGGTAGAATGAGCAGTATTTCTGGAGTAAGGATAAGAGAGAAACCACGTCGGCGTGCTTCTTGTCTGGCTTCACGTAGTGTGAGTCCAAGTTGAAATTTAGAGTTGCTACCTCAGACTCAAATTTGTAGGTGGGACAGCCCCTATAAAATACATTATGGGGGCCCCCCACAGTTGGCACATGTGCGTGATTGTGCGGGCAGTTAGATCGGGTATGGCCAGGTTGGGCACAAGTGGGCATCGGCTGTGGAACGGCAATGTTTGGCTGGGGGTCCTAGACCGCCAACAATTTTGGCACTGACGTTTGGGGGAGGTTGGTATGGACGCACAGGGGGGGATTCTCCTCCCATATAGACGTTAAAGGGAAGGTCATGTCTACGGAAGGTAATTTTGGCTATGTTAGGGGGGTTTCTTTCGATTACCTCTGGGGGGGAAAGGAGTAGCATTGTACGACGTTGCATCATAGTCTGTGAGACAGGCAAGTAGGTCTTCTCCACAACTGACCAATCTTTGTCATAGATTGGGCAATTTGCTGGGGAGATTTAAACTGTTCCAGTGCAAGTATTGAGGGTTTTGGGTGGGTTCTGCAAGGATGGGGTTACCATATATGTCTGTTAGTTTTGTTTAAAGCTATGGCTTGGTTTTGGATGTTACTGGACAAGGGCGGGAGCGGCGGGTCGGCTACGGAAGACTTACCTACTTTTTTGGAGACATTGTTGGAAGAGAAGTGTTTGTCAGAGTAGGGAGCTGTGGGAGGGATCACGAAAAATCGGGGCCCATTTGGCTGCGCTGAAGAGGGTATTCAAAATTGTTGTAGTGATAGGGGTAGTCGAAGGCGGGTGCGTGACAATGGAGTAGTGTTGAGGGAGAAGTGTTATGGGGGAGGTGGGCAAAAAGGCTTTTAAGGTATTAATTAGGGGGGATGGGGTGGTTGATGTGGAGGTTGTGGGGGTAGAGGTGATGAAGTTTTAGCGTGCTGGGAGAGTGGAAATGTTCCTTAAGGATTGGTTGTTGGCTACTGTACTAGTAGGCATTGATGAGGGGGTAGTTGTTGCAGTGTTCGAGCCGTGGTCAAAGGAGAGCCTGGGGTCAGGGAATCGGGGAGTTTTACATCTTTGGGGCTATTTGATAAAGGGGCAAAGCCTCATTGCCCCCAATAGTGGGGATAGGTTTTCATTATTGGCCATGTAAGCCTGGATTATGTTGGGGGATAAAAACAGTCCACCCTCAGGGTCCCCTTTAGGGGTAAGGGCTAGGTAACAATCAGGGGAATACCGGCCCATGGCTCCCTCAAGCTGTTCAGGACTGGCAAAAAAGTCAGCCTTTCATCCTTTCAGCACGGCTCTCACACCTTAGGAGGTGGATAGCAGAAGGGTTGGGTGAAGGGACAGAAACGAAAAGTGGGAAGGAAAATAAAGACCATGCAAAATTAGTTGAGTCGAGGGTGAGTCCCAAGGTTGGGGAGTTCCCCATCATTGGGTCCCAGTCTCCGCCTCCTAAGCCCCCCCACGACAACAACGGCAAGGGATTGGGGGGTTTCAATAAAACGTTTTCACTTTCTACGGTTTCAAACCTGTCCTTCCCTCCCATCTTCAAGATGTTCTCAGCATTTTCTTCCCTCTACCCTGACCTACTCCTTTTCCAGTGACTACAAAATAATAGTCTTGTTAAATCTAAAAACTAAAAAAAAAATCTGGCCATAGATCCTTCAGACAGAAATTGGTTAAAAAAAAAGGTCACTTTTTGTCTTTGTCTGGGACGTTGAAATGTAAAAATTATTGGAAGATATTGCTAGTGATAGGATCTTAATTTGGTTACTCTTGTATAACCATTTTGTAGTTTACAAAAACATTAATATTTGTCATGCCAGGAATTGAAATATACAAAATCTCTACTTCATGCTAATGATAATCCATATTCTACAGTCTTTTAAGTATAAATTCACTTCTTGTAAAATGGTTTAATGAAAGCCAATATGCCTCAGCCAAATTATTTATTCAGTCTCCACAACGTGGCCCCTTTTCTGAAACGTAGATCCCGTTCCAAGAACTTTCGGATATCCTTGTGCTTAACAGTGTGTGCTCTGTTGGATCCTAGCAGCTGTTGGGAGAGAATTACAATGGTATTTATTGGTATTAAAAACAATTTAAAATGGTTATAAACATTTTTGAAAAACTTTTCACCAAAAACTATTTAAATATCATGTATTGACAAAGAACCCAGGATATATTTGAACACTTACCTGACTGAGAGACAGCTTCAATGGAGTTACCCTCCACAACAAACTCATCCTTCTGCTTGGGAGAAGCAGTGATGGTAACTCCTGTTTGCATGTCAACTCTACGGATGTACTTCTGACCCAAGAAGTTACGGATTTTTAACAGACTGATTGTTATTGGAGATGACACAGTTGATGGGAAATGAGCATATACTGCACGCATCTTGTATTGGAAACCCTGAAAGAAACAAGAATTTTATCAAAAGTTTGTTTGGGAACAAATAAAGCATGGTTCTTCCCACAGAAGTAATGACAACTGAAGAGGTTAGTGTGTGTAATGTTTGACTGCAGCTCTGAACTATTTGTCACTGATCAAAAATTTAAAGCAATGTTGCATCTTATGATTTTGATAACAAACCTGAAGAGTCTGGCAGTGATAAATAAATTATAGTAGTAGTAGTAAAATAAATAAATAAAATTCGACAGAATCCTCACCCTCAAGTAAACAAAATATAATTTGTATTTTTGTTATCTTTGCATAGATCTAGTACATTTGGTACGCAAAACATTTCTACAAAAATACCAAATATTTGATGACTGAGACCAAGACTGGTTTATCAGAATATTAGCTCTGAGAAGGAATCATGTTCACAACTTCGAAAGTGTGAGAAAGAATTTTAATGCTACAATAAAGTTTTCCCAAGACAAGCCTGCACCGCATTACCAACTTGAAAAACACCAACATTTCCCTCTTAACCCACTGGCAACAAGTAACATGATATGATGCCATGGTTGGATCATCCTAAACAAAGGGCAAAATCTTGTCAGGTAAGGAACCTACCTCCCAACTAATAAGATCTCACATGAATTACCCTAAGCTGGACAACTACCAGGGACTTAGTACCATGCACTAGTAAGTATTCATTACACACTGAAAAAACTAACCTCTCATTGGGTAAAATAGAAATGAAGATAGAATAATAACTTTCTTAATTTCTTGTACATTTCCATATTGTGAAAGTAATTATCAATTTCCTTTACTCCTCCCTCTCCCACATCAACTTTTTAACAAGAATTGGTAGACTACTGGGATGAATACATCACTGACATCCAGTGCTCACCACCAAAGCAGACTTTTGCAAGTAGGAGATGGTGCAAAATGCAGCATAACACCATTAAAAGACCAAGAAGTCATGCAAGTGACTTTTCCTAATATGCATGAGCAAATTTAAGTTTCCTGTACTCTCTCCCACCCACCTTTGAGAGGCAATAGCCACCTAAAGACAAAATATGGCAAAATTGGAAAAACTGATGTTTTCCCCATCTGGTAGTAATGAAGAGCAATCATTCAAATTCCCAAATCCACCAGTCAATTATGCACTTACAAAAGCACTACTTTGCAAAAGCAAAATTATATTTAACTTAAATAATCACCCTTTTCCTTGTGTATAATTTTTCTTTTTTATACAGTTCTTACTATTAGGTCTGCCCTTGATATCTGGCTACCCATCAAAGACCAAAGGAAGTTACAAAATTGATTTGGACAGAATGTAGGTGCTACAGCTAAAGAAAAAATGGCTTTCAAGCACTAAACTAATAAATTATTGTGAATAACTGACCAGAGCAATGCCTACTAGTTGGTATTTAACCCATTGCCTCCAGGAACTTACCCACTGTCTTGTTTTGTGAAACAGGTTTACACATGGATAGCTCCACAAGTGCTCAGTCACCAAGGAATTGTCAGTTTATCATTATATATATATATATATATATTATATATATATATATATATATATATATATATATATATATATATATATATATATATATTTTTTTTTTTACTAATGCAGTCAATATCAATATTATTATTACTAACATTATGATTATAATTATGTTATGAACAATATAGTTTATGGAATAAACTTTTTCAAAATCAAGGGAAACACAGTAAACAGGCACGTTAGGCAAGACTACCGAGACTTGTGAATGAGTAAATATAAAAAATAAAAACTCAGTGGCATGGCATGCATGTACATGCCATCCCTGGTGGCATTAGGTTATGATGAAAAATAAAGTGAAAATACTTACAACTGTCACACCCTTAACCATGTTGGTAATGTGTGTGCACACAGTGCGCACAGCAGCTACTTCCTTGCGCTTGCCAAACCATTTCTCAACATTAACAATGGTTCCCTTGGCAGTCTTCCTTACCTAGAATAAAAAAGAATGGCGATTAACCAAAATCTTTTACATAAATTATATAATATAATTTGCAAAACTATAAAAATGCAAAAATGCAATTCAAGTTACCTATAACTTTCAAGCTCTGTAGATTCAAAAAACTATAGTTCTCTGTTGGCCTGGAAAAGAGCAAAACCATACTTACATGGAAGTTCAGCTTCAGCATTTGGAATGAGCGTGTGAGAGTACCACGGGGGCCTTTCACCGTCACAACACGGTTACGTATCTTGAATTCCACATCCTTGGGGATAACCAACCTTCTGGCTGGTATTGATGGTCTTCATGGTGACCCTGCCGGCAGAATAATGAAAATGTTAACTCTCCTACACTTGAGATTCAATGGTTTATAGTCAGTAGCATGATGCATTTTCCCCAAAGATAATCTGTGTATTAAGCCATTTGTTGGCACTGTTAACCTAACACTCTAAAATAGAGGGAACCATGCAGTGATGTGGCCTTCCTACTTTACATCCAGCTCAGCCAATTAATTTTCATTTTGACAAGAGCCTAGCTCTTACTGGTTGAACACTTGACAGTAAGAGGTCTGAGCACTAAACTTGCCAGAAAATACATAAAATGTTTGTGAACATAGCTAGAGAAGACATTTTAAAATGCTTGATTTCTAGGTCTATGGACTTTGGTGAATTAGTGCTCATCTTACTTTGCATAGATTTTTAAAAATACCTACTACCTAAAACTTCAAAAACACAATCACCAATGCTTTCTCAACTAGAAGGCTACTGGCTGTGCTGCTATAAATGCTCACAGAGCTTTTGCTATCTGTAAATCTATTGATAAATAAACTTCAACAGCGATGGGGATAAATTTGTGATACACACATTAATGCATAGATACCTTTTACCTTCATAACCAAGGCTCTGCTGTGATTATTAATAAAGGACTAATTATTTACAGGAAGAATTGTATAAGCAAAAGACCTCAACAGGCTATTTATTGTGTATAAAGGTGTATTATTGCCAAATAACTATCAACCAAATATCAGGGTATTCATGGGGTGAAACCATGCAGAAACATAGCATGGTAATTTTTGACAGAATGGATGCATTTGCCAGAAAAAAACCTCAACAACCTAAGTTGCTGGACTAGCATGCCCTTTCGTTTAAGGAGAAAATTTCCTTTATCTGTTGCATTTCTGTTTGTGTCTGCAGATTATTTCTTATGCCAACAACTGCAACTTTCAGTCCTCTACAATAATATTGCCTTCAATTTGCTCTACCTTTGGATTCATTTTGCAAGGATTAACCCAAACCACAAAATAATGTGTTGGTTAAGGTTTGCTAAGTCCCTATAGTTAACCTCTCAATGATGGTATCAAATCTCTGCCTACAGTGACTTCTGGCAATCGTCCTGTTGTTTGGTCCAGGTGTCCGCTACACGTAGCGGAACCTTCCACTTGAAGTGCTCTAGCACGTTGCGATGCCTACAGCTGTAACCAGCATAAGGAGTTAATTTGTTACGAGCTATAGATGTGGCCTGGCAGATATGGGTTAATGTTATTGAGTATGATGTGTAAAGATAGAGAGAAATGGACACTATTCTCCGAGTGTAAGAACTACCACGAAATGACTTATCATTTTGCAGTAGAGTACTATTGAGGGGGTATGGGCTTGCCCCGTCTTGGCTAAGGGAAGGTAAGGGGGGGTTT
>NW_023659730.1:0-2500 GCF_015228065.2 Penaeus monodon
TATATATATTTTATTATATATATGGTATTATAAAATTATATTTAAAAAATTTTTTATATATTTTGGGAAAAAAAAATTATTATATTATAAATATAATATAATAATAATTTATATTTTATATATATATATAATATTAATATATATATATTATATATTACATATATATTTTATATAATATAAAATCTTTATATATAATATATATATATCTTTATATATATGTTTTATTTTTATATATATTAATTATATATTTTATGTTTTTATATAATTAAATTATAAAATTATATATATTATATTTTAAAATTTAAAATTATATATTTTATAATGAAATGAATATGTGTTTGTGGTGTTTGAATGCATATATAAATATTAAATTATATATCCTTCTAAAAATACATGACAAAATTTAAAATATATTATATAATATATATATATATTATATTTTTATTTTATAAATAATTAATTATAATTTAAAAATTTAAAATTTTTATATATATAAAATATATAAAATTTATAATTATATATTATATATATTATATATCTATTATAATTTTATAAATATATATTATTTAATATAATAAATATATATTATTAAAATATTATATATATATATAATATTATATATATATAATATATATTATTATATATATATTAATTCATTTTTTTTTTTCGTATTTTCATTTTTGAGCCCCCGTGGTAAGCATGATCTTAATTTAGTTTTCATGTTGTGATATTTTTGGGGTGAATACGTGGTAGGGTCCCCATTCCCTTTCCCACGGAGATGCCGGTTTTACCTTTTGGGTAATCATTTTCTTTTTTCCCGGGGTTTGGGCGCCTTGGCCACCAGGGCAAAAACAGGAATCGGGGTGGATTTCCTTCCCAAGGAACTTCATCGTATTGGGTTCGATTTACCTAAAATTATGTAAATCAGGCGCGTGCTCACCTGGGGGGGGAAAATGGATCCCTCACGCACTCGCATCGGCGTGGTTTTTTTACTTGCACGATTTATTTTAACGGGGGTCATTTTTGAGCCGCCGTGGTCACGCATGAACTTAATTGTAGTTTTCATTTGGTGATATCTTGGAGGGATGCGTGGTAGGGTCCCCACCCCTTTTCCAGGGGGTCCCGGTGTTCCCTTTTTTAGGAAATCATTTTTTCCTTTTACCCGGGCTTGGGGGCCCAGCACTTCTTGGGCGTTTCCCCACCCAGTGGCAAAAAGGGCAATCGAGGTGAAGTTCCTTGCACAAGAAATTCATCGTATCGGGGTTCGATTTACCTAAAATTTTAAATCAGCGCGCGTGCCACAACACGCGCGGCGATGCGTGTGTGCATGGAGGAACCCACGCACTCCATGGGGCATTATGTGTGCACTTCCCCAGGTTTTATTACTACTAATAATAATATATATATAATATATATATATATATAATATATTATATATATATATAATAAATTTTTATATTTTTAATTATTTTTTGGAGAGGTAAACCCCGGGGTAGCAAGCGGGGAATTGGGGGGGGCTTCTTTTTAAAACGTTTAGAAAAAAATATCGGGGAAATTCTATAGTAAAAGCGAAAGGGGTTTCAAAACAAAAAAAACAAAAACAATAGGTAAACTTAAAGAGGTTCAAGTCTATGCCCCAACCTGCAGCCACAGTGATGAAGAAAAGAGAGCTTCTATGAAAGTTCTTTTAAACCAGCGGAGAGAAAAAACCCATTTCACAATAATAATGGGAGTTTTTATGCAAAAAAAAAAAAAAAAAGGGGACGAGGAAAAACCGCAATGGGGAAAATAAGGGAAAAAGGTACTAGGAAGAGGGGGGACAAATGTGGGTTGATTTTGCGGGGGGCTGGGATCACTAAAAATCATGAAACATTCTTCAAAAAAAGACTAGAGCGGAAGGGGAAAACTTGGAAGTCGCCATTAAACACCAAAAACAAAATTGACTTCAAAATTTAAAAAAAGGCGGGGGAATAGAAAAAAATGGGGAAGTTTTTAAATTTTAAAGTAAATGTTGGCAGGGGGGGGGGGGAACCATAAATGGCCCAAGGGGCCAAAATTAAATTACACCTCAAAAAAGGGAAAAGGGGGAAAAAACTCATAAAAAAACCCCGGGCCAAAATTTAGCTAACTTGAAGACCAGACGACAAAATTTTAAACCCTTTAAACCCATCCAAAAACAGATATTCACTTCTCAGCGACAAAGGATCTAAACATTGGCCCAAAATCAAAAAAACAGTTAAATGGAATCAAAAAGGAATCTGCCCAAAAAGTGGGGCGGTAAAAACGTCAAGCAAAGCTCCAGAAATTTCTCGGTAAAAAACTAAAGACTTATGCAAAAACGAAAGGGTCTAAAAATATCGTAAATCAGGGAAAAAAGATAAAATTTAGCCGAACTAAAAAAATTTTTAAAAATAAAAAAAAAAGGGAAGTGTAGGGAAAATTTCAATACTAAATAATAAATAAAACAGTGATATCAGGTACTAGAATGAAAACATTTAAA
>NW_023659730.1:7500-12500 GCF_015228065.2 Penaeus monodon
CTTTATCTACAGTAAGCTGCGCGAGGGAAGCTTACGTTTACCTACTCCACCCACTTTTGTTTAATCCAGGGACGTTTCCAGTGCTTCTATATTAATGAATTTTCTATACCTTTCTGCTCCTTTTACTAAACATTGTAGCAAGTGATTTAACTTTTCTTTTGGAAAATTGATTTTTAGATGAAAGCATAAAAAACAGTATAATTACACGGACATAGGTTGATCCTATACAGATGGACAAAGTACTCTTAGTTCACGAGGTGAGACGTAAAAGCTCTTTGGACAGTACCTACATTAAAAGCTGGTGTTTTTCCAAATGTGTATCATGAGTCGTTCTCTCACGCTATTGTCCTCAGCACCCCTCCCGACGGTGCCCAACTCCTTCACCACGGACCTTGAGATCGCCTTCCAGCGAGAAGACCAGCAGAGAATTCTCTACGGCAAGGAAATGTACGACGGTGTCGTGAAGAGAGGCGTGCTGGATTACCGCTTAAGTGTGTACATTTTTCTCATATTTTTTCTTTCTTGTACTGGGCAGCTTCTACCGGTGATTGTAGATGCTGAATATCAATGTAAGAGCTGGGTAACCATAAGGTAATCTACCTCATAGAATTCTCTAGATTTAATGTTTTCATAACTAAAAATAGGAAAGGGTTCTCTTTGCGGTTTGTGTAACCAATGAAAATTCATAAAAAATACCGCTTCGATATTACGAAGTAAATATCTTGTAGAATAGTGATGATACTTATAATGCATACATTTTCAAAAATGCATAAAATCGTAAATCATGCGAACTATAAAGTCATATACATTGTGAATGTAAGGACATACACAATGATTCTGTCCCTCCTGCTGTAACCGCCAGAAGCTACGTAACGTAAATACAATCCCCACAAACTGATACAGTTCATCTTGATAGATGTAAAAACATTTTAAATTCAGTCATCAAAATGACTGCAGTTCCACTGCCTCAGCATCCACTATTCGCACCACTGTCATCTGCCACTTGCTACAGCTGCAGGGATGGGTGCTGACGCGACCCAAACTTGTTGTCGGAGGTGATCCACTATAACGTGCCCATCGACGAGGCTCTCTTCGTCCTCACTAACGAGGGCTGCTCCGTCACCGGGCAGGAAAACTGCGAAACTAGTAAGTGTGCGGAGGCAGTATATGTTCAGGTTTCAGTGAAGCGGCCTCCCGTGACATAGAAATACCATAGTTCTAAGGCTATAAATAAGGTTTTCTATGCTAGAGTACTTGGAAAGAGGATGTTTGGTCATATTTCTCCAGTAAACTTTACTATTTTGTTAAAAAAGGATGGAATTGAACAGATGTTTAATTTTTTGTAAACTTTGATTATATCTTTTCCTGGCTTACTACATGTTCATTTTTTTTCCATATCTTTTATGGCAGTTCTAATTTAATTTCAAAACGATATGTTCCTTATGGCTTCTTTGGCTTAGCAGTAGGCCTACTAGTTTATAAGAGTCGCAGAGCATTACTAGTCAAAGGCCTCTCTGTAAGTTCTGTTACTGATATTTATATCTTTCAGGAAATTTTCATGGAATACCTTCGGCGTAAACCCACGCAACGATTTTGATATCGATTTTCTTCTCACTCTCTGTATCCAAATATATCGAGATTATGCCAGGGACCCCCCCCCTCCCCCATTAGCGATAAATTGGCCTTAATTGCGAGGGAGGGCATAAAAGGTACACTGGAAATATGGCGGACTCAGACACTATATTCGTGGGGGTCCCACGAAAACAAAGAATCCTCCACGTTTGGGCACGACCAACATGCTGGAACGACCAACGCCAAATCTGTTCGGCGCTCTCTCTTGCCGTGAATACGTGGAGGAATCTTGTTTTCCGGGCGGGGATTTTTGTCTACATTATTCATATTTTACCCGCAATATCCCTGGTACCTTTTATGCCCTCCCCTACTTTTCGGGACTAAGAATGTGAGAGTTGGGGGTTATATAGCATATTTATTTTATACGTTAGGAGTATATCAAAATCGTCGCGACCGGTTATGCGAGGTATCCAGAAAATTACACTTTTTCATTTAAATTTTTATGATATGTGTGTTCAGACCAATAAATTTTATATAACGTTATCCCCAAATTTTCATTTTCACAAGTTCCATAGTTTTACATCATTTCTCTGTAAACAAACAGGCTTCATGGGGTAACTTTTATCAACAGACGAAAGCTGAATCATGGCGAGATTGGTGGGAAGCGTTTTAAAGGGTTTTTTTAAAAAAAAAGGGGGGAAAATTTGGGGGGGAAAAAAATTTTTTTGGGCCCCCCCCCCCTTTTTTTAATTTTTTTGGGGAAATTTTTTTTCCCCCCCCCCCAACAAAAATTTGGGGGCCCCCCCCCCCCCTTTTTGGCCCCCCAAAAAACCCCCCCCCCAAAAAACCCAAAATTTGAAAAATTTTTTAAAAAATTTTTTTCCCCCAAATTTCCCCCCCCCTTAATTTTTTTTAAAAACCCCCCCCCCTTTTTTTCCCCCAAAATTTGGGGGCCACCCAAACGTTCCCCTCCCCAAAAAAAAAAATTTTTTTTTTTTTTTCCCCCCAAAGGGGAATTTTTTTTTTAAAAAAAAAGGGGGGGTTTTTCCTTTTTTTTTTTTCCCCCCCCTTTTTGGGGGGGGGTTTGGGGGGGGTTTTCCCCCTTTTTTTTTTTTTAAAATAAAACCCCCCGGGGGGGTTTTTCCAACCCGGCCCCTTTTTTTTTTAAAACCCCCAAACCCCCCCCTTTTTTGGGAAACCCTTTTAAAGGGAAAATGAAAATTTTTTCCCCCAAAACCCCCAAAATTTGTTTGGGTTTTGGGGCCCGGGAAAAAAAGGGGGGGGGGGAATTTTTTGGGGGGGAAAAAAAGGGGGGTTAAAAAAAAAAAAAACCCCCCCTTTTTTTAAAAAGGGGGGGTTTTTTTAGGGGGGGCAAAAAAAAATTTTTTTTTTAAAAATTTTTTTTTTTCCCCCCCCTTTTTTTGGGGAAAAAACCCCCCCCCAAAAAAAAGGCCCAATTTTTTTAAAAAAAAATTGAAAAAAAAAAAAACCCCTTTTTTTTTTCCCCCCCAACCCCCCCCTTTTTTTTTTTTTTGGGGGGGGTTTTTGGGTTTTTTTTAAAAAAACCCCAAAAAAAAAAAAAATTTTAAAATTTAAAAAAATTTTTTTTGGGGGGGGGTTTTTAAAAAAATTTTTCCCCCTTTTTTTAAAGAAAAAAAAAAAAAATTTTTTTTGGGATCCCCCAAACCCCCCGGAAAAAATTTTTAAAAAAAGGGGGGGGGGGGGGGGGGGGGGGGGGGGGGGAAAAAATTAAAAAAAAAAAAAAAATTTTTTTTTTTTTTTTTTAAAATAATTTTTTTTTAAAAAAAAAAATTTTTAAAAAAAAATTTTTTTTAAAAAAAAAATTTTTTTTTTAAAAAAAAAAATTTTAATTTAAAAAAATTTTTTAAAATAAATTTTTTTTAATTTTTTTTTTAAATTTTTTTTAATTTTTTTTTTTTAAAAAAAAAAGGAAAAAAAAAAAAAACCCCCAAAGGGGGGGCCCCCCAAAAAAAAAAAAACCAAAAAAAAACCCCCAAAAAACCCCAAAAAAATTTAAAAAAAACCCCCCAAAAAAAAAAAAATTTAAAAAAAAAAAAAAAAAAAAAAAAAAAGGGGTTTTTTTTTTTTCCCCAAAAGGGGTTTTTTTAAAATTTTAAAAAAAAATTTTTTTTTTTTTTTGGTTTTTTTTTTAAAAAAATTTTTTTTAAAAAAAAAAAAAAAAAAAATTTTTAAAAGGGGGGGAAAAAAGGGAAAAAAAGGGAAAAAAAAGAAGGGGAAAAAGGGAGGGGGGGGGCAAAAAAAAAAAAAAAAAACCCCCAAAACCCCCAAAAAAAAAAAATTTTTTTTTAAAAATTTTTCCCAAAAACCCCCCAAAAAAAAAAAACCCCCCCCAAACCCCCCCCCCCAAAAATTTTTTTTTTTTTTGGGGAAAAAAAAATTTTTTTTTTTTAAAAATGTTTTTTTTTCCCCTTTTTGGGGGCCCCGGGGGGCCCCCCCCAAAAATTTTTAAAAAAAGGAAAAAAAAAAAACCCCCAGAAAAAATTTAAAATTAAAAAAAAAAAAAAAAAAAAAAACCCCCCCCCCAAAAAAACTAAAAATTTAAAGAAAAAAGGGGAAAAACCCCCGGGTTGGGGGTTTTTTCCCCTTTTTTTTTTTTGGGTTTTTAAAACCCCGGGCCAAAAGGGGGTTTTTTTTTTTTTAAAAAACCCCCCCAAAAAATTTTTTAAAAGTTTTTTTTCCCCCCAAAAAAAAACCTTTTTTTTTTTCTTTTTTCCAATTTTATTTGGCCTTTTAACCCCCCCGGGTTTTAGGGAAAAATTTGGGGGAAAAAAAAAAAAAAAAAAAGGGAAAAAAAAAAAAAAGGGGGGGGGAAAAAAATTTAAAAAAAAAACCGGGGAAAACCCCGGGAAAAAAAAAGGGGGGGTTTTTTCCGGCCCCCCCTTTGCCCCAAAGGGGGGAAAAAGGGGGGAAGTGCCCAAAAAAATTTTTTTTTCCCCCTTTTTTCCCCCCTTTTTTTTTTTGGGGGTTTTTGGGGCCCTTTTTTAAAAAACCTTTTGGGGGTTTTTCCCCCCTTTTTTCCCCCCAAAAAAAAAAACCCCAAAAAAAATTTTTTTTTTCCCCCCCCCCTTTTTTTAAAAGGGGGGGAAAGGGGGGGAAAGGGTTTTTTTTTTTTTTAAAAAAACCCTTTCCCCCCAAAAATTTTTTGGGGGGTTTTTATTTTTTAAAACCTTAAAAAAAAAGGGTTAAATTTTTTTTCCCTTTTTAAAAAAAAAAATTTTTCCGGGGAAAAATTTTTTAAAACCCCCCCCTTTTTCCCCCCCCCGGGGCCCCTTTCCCTTCTTTTTTTTTTTTTAAATGGGGCCAAAAAAGGGGGTTTTTTTTTCCCAAAAAATTTTTCTTTTTGAAAAAAAAAAAGGGGGGTTTTTCCCCTGTTTTTTTTTTTGGGG